>NC_041012.1:25822728-26120044 GCF_004193775.1 Glycine soja | reverse complement strand
ATATCCATAGTCCCATTAATATATCGAGACGTTCGAAATTGAATACAGAAGCTGTGAGAAAATTCTAGCGACAATAACTTTTTACTCGGATGTTCGATTGAGTCCCGTAATATATAAAGACGCTCAAAATTTAAAACGGAAGCTCAGCAAATTCAAACGACAATAACTTTGAACTTGAATTTTGATTGAGTCCCGAAATATATCGAGACACTCGAAATTGAATATAGAAGCTCTGAGCAATGCAAACGACAATAAATTTTAACTCGGATGTCCGATTG
This sequence comes from Glycine soja, assembly GCF_004193775.1. NCBI lineage: Eukaryota > Viridiplantae > Streptophyta > Magnoliopsida > Fabales > Fabaceae > Glycine > Glycine soja. The sequence goes on along the minus strand of NC_041012.1, from coordinate 26,119,766 downwards.
AGTCCCGTAATATATCGAGATGCTCGTAATTGAAAACGAAAGCTCATAGCAAATGCAAACGACAATAACTTTTAACTCGAATGTTCGATTATAGTCCCGTAATATATCGAGATGCTCGAAATTATAATACAGAAGCTCAAAGCAAATTCAATTGACAATAATTTTAACTTGGATATCCGATTGAGTCCCGTAATATATCGAGACGCTCATAATTGAAAACGGAAGCTCGTAGCAAATGCAAACGACAATAACTTTTAACTCGAATGTTCGATTAGTCCCGTAATATATCGAGATGCTCGAAATTAAATGCAGAAGCTCAAAGCAAATTCAATGACAATAATTTTTAACTTGGATATCCGATTGAGTCTCGTAATATATCGAGACGCTCGTAATTGAAAACGAAGCTCGTACGAGTTAAAATTCATGGTCGTATGAATTTGCTCTAAGCTTCTGCATTCAGTTTTGAGCGACTCGATATATTGCGTGACCCAGTCGGACATCCGAGTAGAAAGTTATTGTCGTTTTAATTTGCTAAGAGCTTCTGTATTCAATTTCGAGCATCTTGATATATTACGGGACTCAATCGGATATCCGATCTAAAAGTTATTGTGGTTTGCAATTGCTACAAGCTTCTGTATTCAATTTCGAGCGTCTCAATATATTACGGGACTTAATCATACATCCGAGTTAAAAGTTATTGTCGTTTGCATTTGCTACGAGCTTCCATTTTCAATTTCGAGCGTCTCGATATATTACGGGACTCAATCCAAAATTCAAGTTCAAAGTTATTGTCGTTTGAATTTGCTTTGAGCTTCCGTTTTAAATTTTGAGCGTCTTTATATATTACGGGACTCAATCGAACATCCGAGTAAAAAGCTATTGACGCTAGAATTTTCTCACAGCTTCTGTTATTAATTTCGTACGTCTCGATATATTACGGGACTCAATTGGATATCTGAGTTAAAAGTCATTGTCGTTTGAATTTGCTCTCAGCTTCTGTATTCAGTTTCGAGCGACTCAATATATTACGTGACCCAGTCGGACATCCGAGTAGAAAGTTATTGTCGTTTTAATTTGCTAAGAGCTTCTGTATTCAATTTCAAGCATCTTGATATATTATGGGACTCAATCGGATATCCGAGCTAAAAGTTATTGTGGTTTGCATTTGCTACAAGCTTCTGTAGTCAATTTCGAGCATCTCAATATATTACGGGACTTAATCGGACATTCGAGTTAAAAGTTATTGTTGTTTGCATTTGCTACGAGCTTCCGTTTTCAATTACGAGCGTCTCGATATATTATGGGACTCAATGGGATATCCGAGTTAAAATTCATGGTCGTATGAATTTGCTCTCAGCTTCTGCATTCAGTTTCGAGCGACTCGATATATTGCGTGACCCATTCGGACATCCGAGTAGAAAGTTATTGTCGTTTTAATTTGCTAAGAGCTTCTGTATTCAATTTCGAGCATCTTGATATATTACGGGACTCAATCGGATATCCGATCTAAAAGTTATTGTGGTTTGCAATTGCTACAAGCTTCTGTATTCAATTTCGAGCGTCTCAATATATTACGGGACTTAATCGTACATCCGAGTTAAAAGTTATTGTCGTTTGCATTTGCTACGAGCTTCCATTTTCAATTTCGAGCGTCTCGATATATTACGGGACTCAATCCAAAATTCAAGTTCAAAGTTATTGTCGTTTGAATTTGCTTTGAGCTTCCGTTTTAAATTTTGAGCGTCTTTATATATTACGGGACTCAATCGAACATCCGAGTAAAAAGCTATTGTCGCTAGAATTTTCTCACAGCTTCTGTTATTAATTTCGTACGTCTCGATATATTACGGGACTCAATTGGATATCCGAGTTAAAAGTCATTGTCGTTTGAATTTGCTCTCAGCTTCTGTATTCAGTTTCGAGCGACTCAATATATTACGTGACCCAGTCGGACATCCGAGTAGAAAGTTATTGTCATTTTAATTTGCTAAGAGCTTCTGTATTCAATTTCAAGCATCTTGATATATTATGGGACTCAATCGGATATCCGAGCTAAAAGTTATTGTGGTTTGCATTTGCTACAAGCTTCTGTATTCAATTTCGAGCATCTCAATATATTACGGGACTTAATCGGACATTCGAGTTAAAAGTTATTGTTGTTTGCATTTGCTACGAGCTTCCGTTTTCAATTACGAGCGTCTCGATATATTACGAGACTCAATCGGATATCCAAGTTAAAAATTATTGTCAATTGAATTTGCTTTGAGCTTCTGCATTTAATTTCGAGCATCTCGATATATTACGGGACTTAATCGAACATTCGAGTTAAAAGTTATTGTCGTTTGCATTTGCTACGAGCTTCCGTTTTCAATTATGAGCGTCTCGATATATTACGGGACTCAATCGGATATCCAAGTTAAAATTATTGTCAATTGAATTTGCTTTGAGCTTCTGTATTTAATTTCGAGCATCTCGATATATTACGGGACTTAATCGAACATTCGAGTTAAAAGTTATTGTCGTTTGCATTTGCTATGAGCTTTCGTTTTCAATTACGAGCATCTCGATATATTACGGGACTCAATCGGACATCCGAGTTAAAATTTATTGTCGTTTGCATTTGCTCAGAGCTTCTATATTCAATTTCGAGTGTCTCGATATATTTCGGGACTCAATCAAAAATTCAAGTTCAAAGTTATTGTCGTTTGAATTTGCTTTGAGCTTCCGTTTTAAATTTTGAGCGTCTTTATATATTACGGGACTCAATCGAACATCCGAGTAAAAAGTTATTGTCGCTAGAATTTTCTCACAGCTTCTGTATTCAATTTCGAACGTCTCGATATATTATGGGACTCAATGGGATATCCGAGTTAAAATTCATGGTCGTATGAATTTGCTCTAAGCTTCTGCATTCAGTTTCGAGCGACTCGATATATTGCGTGACCCAGTCGGACATCCGAGTAGAAAGTTATTGTCGTTTTAATTTGCTAAGAGCTTCTGTATTCAATTTCGAGCATCTTGATATATTACGGGACTCAATCGGATATCCGATCTAAAAGTTATTGTGGTTTGCAATTGCTACAAGCTTCTGTATTCAATTTCGAGCGTCTCAATATATTACGGGACTTAATCGTACATCCGAGTTAAAAGTTATTGTCGTTTGCATTTGCTACGAGCTTCCATTTTCAATTTCGAGCGTCTCGATATATTACGGGACTCAATCCAAAATTCAAGTTCAAAGTTATTGTCGTTTGAATTTGCTTTGAGCTTCCGTTTTAAATTTTGAGCGTCTTTATATATTACGGGACTCAATCGAACATCCGAGTAAAAAGCTATTGTCGCTAGAATTTTCTCACAGCTTCTGTTATTAATTTCGTACGTCTCGATATATTACGGGACTCAATTGGATATCCGAGTTAAAAGTCATTGTCGTTTGAATTTGCTCTCAGCTTCTGTATTCAGTTTCGAGCGACTCAATATATTACGTGACCCAGTCGGACATCCGAGTAGAAAGTTATTGTCGTTTTAATTTGCTAAGAGCTTCTGTATTCAATTTCAAGCATCTTGATATATTATGGGACTCAATCGGATATCCGAGCTAAAAGTTATTGTGGTTTGCATTTGCTACAAGCTTCTGTAGTCAATTTCGAGCATCTCAATATATTACGGGACTTAATCGGACATTCGAGTTAAAAGTTATTGTTGTTTGCATTTGCTACGAGCTTCCGTTTTCAATTACGAGCGTCTCGATATATTATGGGACTCAATGGGATATCCGAGTTAAAATTCATGGTCGTATGAATTTGCTCTTAGCTTCTGCATTCAGTTTCGAGCGACTCGATATATTGCGTGACCCATTCGGACATCCGAGTAGAAAGTTATTGTCGTTTTAATTTGCTAAGAGCTTCTGTATTCAATTTCGAGCATCTTGATATATTACGGGACTCAATCGGATATCCGATCTAAAAGTTATTGTGGTTTGCAATTGCTACAAGCTTCTGTATTCAATTTCGAGCGTCTCAATATATTACGGGACTTAATCGTACATCCGAGTTAAAAGTTATTGTCGTTTGCATTTGCTACGAGCTTCCATTTTCAATTTCGAGCGTCTCGATATATTACGGGACTCAATCCAAAATTCAAGTTCAAAGTTATTGTCGTTTGAATTTGCTTTGAGCTTCCGTTTTAAATTTTGAGCGTCTTTATATATTACGGGACTCAATCGAACATCCGAGTAAAAAGCTATTGTCGCTAGAATTTTCTCACAGCTTCTGTTATTAATTTCGTACGTCTCGATATATTACGGGACTCAATTGGATATCCGAGTTAAAAGTCATTGTCGTTTGAATTTGCTCTCAGCTTCTGTATTCAGTTTCGAGCGACTCAATATATTACGTGACCCAGTCGGACATCCGAGTAGAAAGTTATTGTCGTTTTAATTTGCTAAGAGCTTCTGTATTCAATTTCAAGCATCTTGATATATTATGGGACTCAATCGGATATCCGAGCTAAAAGTTATTGTGGTTTGCATTTGCTACAAGCTTCTGTATTCAATTTCGAGCATCTCAATATATTACGGGACTTAATCGGACATTCGAGTTAAAAGTTATTGTTGTTTGCATTTGCTACGAGCTTCCGTTTTCAATTACAAGCGTCTCGATATATTACGGGACTCAATCCAACCTCCGAGTTATAAGTTATTGTCATTTGAATTTGCTACGAGCTTCCGTTTTCAATTTCTAGTGTATTGATATATTACGGGACTTGATCGAACATTCAAGTTAAAAGTTATTGTCGTTTGCATTTGCTCACAGCTTTCGTTTTCAATGACGAGTGTTTCGATATATTACGGGACTCATCCGAGTTGAAAGTTAGTGTCATTTGAATTTGCCACGAGCTTCTGTTTTCAATTTTAAGTTTCTTGATATATTTCGGGACTCAATCGGACATCCGAGTTAAAATTTTTTGTCGTTTACATTTGCTTAGAGCTTCTATATTTAATTTCGAGCGTCTCGATATATTACGGGACTCCACCAAAAATCCAAGTTCAGAGTTATTGTCGTTTGAATTTGTGACTCGCTTCCGTTTAAAATTTCGAGCGTCTTGATATATTACGGGACTTAATCGAACATTCGAGTTAAATGTTATTGTCCTTTGCATTTGCTCAGAGCTTTCGTTTTCAATGACGAGTGTCTTGATATATTACGGGACTCATCCGAGTTAAAAGTTATTGTCGTTTGAATTTTCTACGAGCTTTTGTTTTCAATTTTAAGCGTCTTGATATATTACGGGACTCAATCGGACATCCGAGTAAAAATTTATTGTCGTTTGCATTTGCTTAGAGCTTCTTTATTCAATTTCGAGCGTCTCGATATATTACGGGACTCAATCGAAAATCCAAGTTCAAATTTATTGTCGTTTGAATTTCCTACGAGCTTCCGTTTTAAATTTCGAGCGTCTTGATATATTACGGGACTCAATCAAACATCCTAGTAAAAAGTTATTGTCGTTCGAATTTTCTCACTTCTTCTGTATTTAATTTCGAACGTCTCGATATATTACGGGACTCAATGGGATATCCGAGTTAAAAGTCATTGTCGTTTGAATTTGGTCTTAGCTTCTATATTCAGTTTGGAGCGACTCAATATATTACGTGACCCAATCGGACATCCGAGTAGAAAGTTATTGTCGTTTTAATTTGTTAAGAGCTTCTGTATTCAATTTCGAGCGTCTTGATATATTACGGGACTCAATCGGATATCCGAGCTAAAAGTTATTGTGGTTTGCATTTGCTACAAGCTTCGATTTTCAATTACGAGCGTCTCGATATATTACGGGACTCAATCGGATATCCAAGCTAAAAGTTATTGTGGTTTGCATTTGCTACAAGCTTCCATTTTCAATTACGAGCGTCTCGATATATTACGGGACTCAATCGGACATTCGAGTAAAAAGTTATTGTTGTTTGAATTTGCTAACAACTTCTGTATTCAATTTCGAGCGTCTCAATATATTACGGGACTTAATCGGACATCTGAGTTAAAAGTTATTGTCGTTTGCATTTGCTATGAGCTTCCGTTTTCAATTACGAGCGTCTCGTTATATTACGAAACTCAATCCAACCTCCGAGTTAAAAGTTATTGTCGTTTGCGTTTGCTACGAGCTTCCGTTTTCAATTACGAGCGTCTCGATTTATCACGGGACTCAATCCAACCTCCGAGTTAAAAGTTATTGTGATTTGAATTTTCTACGAGCTTCCGTTTTCAATTTCTAGTGTCTTGATATATTACGGGACTTAATCGAACATTCGAGTTAAAAGTTATTGTCGTTTGCATTTGCTCAGAGCTTTCGTTTTCAATGACGAGTGTCTCGATATATTACGGGACTCATCCGAGTTCAAAGTTATTGTCATTTGAATTTGCCACGAGCTTTTGTTTTCAATTTTAAGCGTCTTCATATATTACGGGGCTCAATCGGACATCCGAGTTAAAATTTATTGTCGTTTGCATTTGCTCAGAGCTTCTAAATTTAATTTCATGCGTCTCGATATATTACGGGACTCCACCAAAAATCCAAGTTCAAAGTTATTGTCGTTAGAATTTGCGACGCGCTTCCGTTTAAAATTTCGAGCGTCTTGATATATTACGGGTCTCAATCGAACATCCGAGTAAAAAGTTATTGTCGTTAGGATTTTCTCACAGCTTTTATATTCAACTTCGAATGTCTCGATATATTACGGGACTCAATGTGATATTCGAGTTAAAATTCATTGTCGTTTGAAATTGCTCTGAGCTTCTGTATTGAGTTTCGAGCGACTCGATATATTACGTGACCCAATCGGACATCCGAGTAGAAAGTTATTGTCGATTTAATTTGCTAGAGCTTTTGTATTCAATTTCGAAGCGTCTTGATGTATTACGGGACTCAATCGGATATCCAAGCTAAAAGTTATTGTGGTTTGCATTTGCTACAAGCTTCCATTTTCAATTACGAGCGTCTCGATATATTACGGGACTCAATCGGACATTCGAGTAAAAAGTTATTGTTATTTGAATTTGTTCACAGCTTCTGTATTCAATTTTGAGCGTCTTGATATATTTTGGGACTCAATCGGACATCCGAGTTAAAAGTTATTGTCGTTTGCATTTGCTACGAGCTTCCGTTTTCAATTACGAGCGTCTCGATATATTACGAAACTCAATCCAACCTCCGAGTTAAAAGTTATTGTCGTTTGCTTTTGCTACGAGCTTCCGTTTTCAATTACGAGCGTCTCTATATATTACGGGACTCAATCCAACCTCCGAGTTAAAAGTTATTGTCATTTGAATTTGCTACGAGCTTTCGTTTTAAAGTTCTAGTGTCTTGATATATTACGGGACTTAATCGAACATTCGAGTTAAAAGTTATTGTCGTTTGCATTTGCTCAGAGCTTTCGTTTTCACTGATGAGTGTCTCGATATATTACGGGACTCATCCGAGTTAAAAGTTATTGTCGTTTGAATTTGTTACGAGCTTCTGTTTTTAATTTTAAGCGTCTTGATATATTACGGGACTCAATCGGACATCCGAGTTAAAATTTATTGTCGTTTGCATTTGCTCTGAGCTTCTATATTCAATTTCGAGCGTCTCGATATATTACGGGATCCAATAGAAAATCCAAGTTCAAAGTTATTGTCGTTTGAATTTGCTACGAGCTTCCGTTTTAAATTTCGAGCGTCTTATATATTACGGGACTCAATCGAACATCCGAGTAAAAAGTTATTGTCGTTAGAATTTTCTCACTGCTTCTGTATTCAATTTCGAACGTCTCGATATATTACGGGGCTCAATGGGATATCCGAGTTAAAAGTCATTGTCGTTTGAATTTGCTCTCAGCTTCTATATTCAGTTTCGAGCGACTCGATATATTATGTGACCCAATCGGACATCCGAGTAGAAAGTTATTGTCGTTTTAATTTGCTAAGAGCTTCTGTATTCAATTTCGAGCGTCTTGATATATTACGGGACTCAATCGGATATCCGAGCTAAAAGTTATTGTGGTTTGCATTTGCTACAAGCTTCTGTATTCAATTTCTAGCGTCTCAATATATTACGGGACTTAATCGGACATCCGAGTTAAAAGTTATTGTCGTTTGCTTTTGCTACGAGCTTCCATTTTCAATTACGAGTGTCTCTATATATTACGGGACTCAATCCAACCTCCGAGTTAAAAGTTATTGTCGTTTGCATTTGCTACGAGCTTCCGTTTTCAATTACGAGCGTCTCGATATATTAAGGGACTCAGTCCAACCTCCGAGTTAAAAGTTATTGTCATTTGAATTTGCTACGAGCTTCCGTTTTCAATTACGAGCGTCTCGATATATTAAGGGACTCAGTCCAACCTCCGAGTTAAAAGTTATTGTCGTTTGCATTTGCTCAGAGTTTTCGTTTTCAATGACGAGTGTCTCGATATATTACGGGACTCATCCGAGTTCAAAGTTATTGTCATTTGAATTTGCCACGAGCTTCTGTTTTCAATTTTAAGCGTCTTGATATATTACGGGACTCAATCGGACATCCGAGTTAAAATTTATTGTCGTTTGCAGTTGCTCAGAGCTTCTATATTCAATTTCGAGCGTCTCGATATATTACGGGACTCAATCGAAAATCCAAGTTCAAAGTTATTGTCGTTTGAATTTGCTACGAGCTTCCGTTTTCAATTATGAGTGTCTCGATATATTACGGGACTCAATCGGATATTCGAGTAAAAAGTTATTGTCGTTAGAATTTGCTCACAGCTTCTGTATTTAATTACGAGTGTCCCGATATATTACGAGACTTAATCGGACATCTGAGTTAAAAGTTATTGTCGTTTGCATTTGCTATGAGCAAGAAATGAAGAGCCAATGGTTGGTACATGGACGGAGATGAAAAAGATCATGAGGAAGCGTTATGTGCCGGCTAGTTACTCAAGGGACTTGAAATTCAAGCTCCAAAAACTAACCCAAGGCAACAAGGGGGTTGAGGAGTATTTCAAGGAAATGGATGTGGTCATGATTCAAGCAAAGATTGAAGAAGATGAGGAGGTAACTATGGCTCGATTTCTTAATGGTTTGACTAATGATATCCGTGATATTGTTGAGCTGCAGTAGTTTGTTGAAATGGATGATTTGCTTCACAAAGCAATCCAAGTAGAGCAACAATTAAAAAGGAAAGGAGTGGCTAAGAGGAGTTTTACCAACTTTGGTTCTTCTTCTAGTTGGAAAGACAAAGGTAAGAAAGATAGGGCTGCTACTTCTAGTAGTTCCACACCTATCCCATCAAAAACTCGCTCAAAGTCCCAAGAGGAACCCTCTAAAAGGAGTAGAGATGTGAAGTGTTTCAAGTGCCAAGGCCTAGGACACTATGCTTATGAGTGCCCTAACAAAAGGTTCATGGTTCTTAGAGATGGAGAATATATAAGTGAATCCGATGTTGAAGAGGAAGAGGAGAGTGAGTACGTAGAGGAAGAGGAGACTCCGGAGGGAGATTTGTTGATGATTAGGCGGTTACTTGGTGGTCAATTGAAGCATGAGGAGGAGAGCCAAAGAGAAAACATCTTTCACACTAGATGTTTAATCAATGGCAAGGTGTGCATGTGATCATTGATGGAGGTAGTTGCACCAATGTGGCTAGTGCTAGATTAGTGTCAAAGCTAAATTTAGCTACTAAACCACATCCTAGGCCATACAAACTTCAATGGCTTAGTAAGGATGGGGAGGTGCAAGTGAGGCAGCAAGTTGAAGTGGACGTTTCCATTGGGAAATACAATGATAAGGTACTTTGTGATGTTATTCCTATGGAGACCAGTCACTTACTTTTGGGGAGACCATGGCAATTTGATAAAAGAGTCAATCATGACGGTTACACCAACAAGATCTATTTCATGCACCAAGACAAAAAGATTGTGCTCAAACCAATGAGTCCACAAGAAGTGTGTGAGGATCAAAAGAAAATGAGAGAAAAACTTCTTCAAGAGAAAAGAGAAAAAGAAAAAGTGAGCAAAACACTTGAGAGTGAGAAAAAGAGGGAAACACTTGAGAGGAAAAAGAGTGAACAAAAGAAGAGTGAAACACTTGAAGTGAGGGAGAGCTATTTAGCCACAAAAAGTGAGGTCAAGAGGTTGTTTTGTGCTAAACAGTCACTATATATCTTGTTTTGCAAAAATCAGATTTTGACCACTAACACTTTTGATGATTTTGAAGTGCCTTATAGTGTTAAAACTCTTTTGCAGGATTTTCAAGACATGTTTCCACCAAATGTGCCAAGTGGACTACCACCTTTGAGGGGAATTGAGCATCAAATTGATCTCATTCCGGGAGCTTCTTTGCCCAATAGGCCAGCCTATAGAAGTAATCCACAAGAAACCAAAGAGATTCAAAGACAAGTGGATAAACTCATTAGCAAAGGTTGGGTAAGAGATAGTATGTGATGTGAACCTGACTAGGAGCGGATCACTTGATACAGGCTACGGAGATTTGGATGACGCCACTTCCAGTGAAGGAAGATAAGTCAAGGTAGACGCCACTTCCGGTGAAGGAAGATAAGTCAGGGTAGACGCCACAAGGATTACCTTGATAAGTCTGATAATTGGTTCAACAAGGAACCCAGAGAGAAACTCTCACCAAATTTTATCAAAATGCCAAAAGTTTTTTTATTCAAAACAAAAACCAATACTTATAGTGTATATGAACAAAAAGATAAAAATAGACATGGGCCTTCTAAACAGTTTGGGCCAAAATTACAATAAATAAAAATTATAACTAAAAACATATTTAACTTGGGCCTTTAAATTAATTTGGGCCTTCAGCAACAACTAATAGTCTTGATAGTGTCTCTGCCTCTGGGCCTTCATCCTTCTCCACTCGGAGGCTTTATCCTTCTCCACTTGGGCCTTCGTCCTTCTCCACTTGAGCCTTTAGCCTGTATTTGGCCAGTTTCAGGATTCTCATCAGTATGAGTCCTTGTGTTGTCCCAGTGATTTTGGTCCCTAAAAAGGATGGGACATGGCACGTGTTCCGATTGTAGAGCCCTTAATAACATCACCATTAAATATAGGCATCCTATACCTAGGCTTGATGATTTGCTTGATGAATTGCATGGTGCATGTTACTTCTCTATAATCGATTTAAAAAGTGGATACAATCAAATTAGGATTAGAGAAGGGGATGAATGGAAAACTGCTTTTAAAACAAAATATGGTTTGTATGAATGGTTGGTTATGCCTTTTGGCCTAACTAACGCTCCTAGCACTTTCATGAGATTAATGAACCATATCTTGAGAGAGTTCATAGGAAAGTTCGTTGTGGTGTACTTTGATGATATTCTTATCTATAGCACTTCACTTGATTTGCATATTGATCATTTAAAATTTGTCTTGACTATGCTTAGAGAAGAACAATTGTATGCCAATCTTGAAAAATGCATCTTTTGTACTAACCATGTTGTGTTTCTTGGTTTTGTTGTGAGTTCAAAAGGAGTGCAAGTTGATGAGGAGAAGGTTAGGGCTATTCAAGAATGGCCTACACCTAAGTCCGTGACCGAGGTGAGGAGTTTTCATGGCTTAGCAAGTTTTATAGACGATTTGTGAAGGATTTTAGCACATTGGCAGCACCTCTCAATGAAGTGCTCAAGAAAAATGTTGGTTTCAAATGGGGAGAGAAACAAGAAGAAGCTTTCAATGTTCTTAAGCAAAAGCTAACTAATGCCCCCATACTTGCGTTGCCAAACTTTCAAAAATCTTTTGAAATTGAGTGTGATGCTTCAAATGTTGGGATTGGGGCTGTGTTGATGCAAGAAGGTCATCCAATTTCTTATTTTAGTGAAAAGTTAAGTGGTCCTACCCTTAACTATTCAACTTATGATAAGGAGTTGTATGTCTTAGTACAGGCTTTGAAAACATGGCAACACTACCTTTATCCCAAGGAATTTGTCATTCATAGTGACCATGAGTCCCTCAAACATATCAAGGGGCAAGGCAAGCTTAACAAAAGGCATGCGAAGTGGGTGGAATTCCTAGAGCAATTCCCTTATGTTATCAAACATAAAAAAGGAAAAGGTAATATTGTAGCCGATGCTCTTTCTCGACGTCATGCATTACTTTCTATGCTTGAAACAAAATTGACTGGTCTTGAATGTTTGAAAAGCATGTATGAAAATGATGAAACTTTTGGAGAAATTTTTAAAAATTGTGAAAATTTTTCAGAAAATGGTTTCTTTAGACATGAAGGCTTTCTTTTCAAAGAAAACAAATTGTGTGTGCCTAAATGTTCTACTAGAAATTTGCTTATTTGTGAAGCACATGAAGGAGGTTTAATGGGGCATTTTGGGGTCCAAAAGACTCTAGAAACATTACAAGAACATTTTTATTGGCCTCATATGAAAAAGAATGTGCAGAAATTTTGTGAACATTGCATTGTATGTAAAAAGGCAAAGTCTAAGGTAAAGCCTCATGGATTGTATACTCCATTGCCAATTCCGGAGTATCCTTCGATTGATTTATCCTTGGATTTTGTTTTGGGGCTGCCAAAATGATGAGAATCATGAAACTGGCCAAATACAGGCTAAAGGCCCAAGTGGAGAAGGACGAAGGCCTAAGTGGAGAAGGACAAAGCCCCCGAGTGGAAAAGGATGAAGGCCCAGAAGCAGAGACACTATCAAGACAATTAATTGTTGCTGAAGGCCCAAGTTAAATATGTTTTTAGTTTATAATTTTTATTTATTGTAATTTTGGCCCAACCTGTTTAGAAGGCCCATGTCTATTTTTATCTTTTTGTTCAGAGACACTATAAGTATTGGTTTTTATTTTCAATAAAGAAACTTTTGGCATTTTCATAAAATTGGGTGAGAGTTTCTCTCTGGGTTCCTTGTTGAACCAATTATCAGACTTATCAAGGTAATCCTTGTGGCGTCTACCCTGACTTATCTTCCTTCACTGGAAGTGGCGTCTACCCTAACTTATCTTCCTTCACTGGAAGTGGCGTCTACCCGAACTTATCTTCCTTCACCGGAAGTGGCGTCTACCCTGGCTTATCTTTCTTAACTGGAAGTGGCGTCGTCCAAAAACTCTACAGCCTGTATCAAGCGATCTGCTCCTAGTCAGGTTCACATCACAAAAACAAGCAATGGTAGAGATTCCATTTTTGTGGTTGTTGATAGGTTTTCTAAAATGACTCATTTTATTCCATGTAAAAAAGTTGATGATGCTTCCCATGTGACTGATTTGTTTTTCAAGGAGATTGTGAGACTCCATGGTTTGCCAAGGAGCATTGTTAGTGATAGGGACTCTAAGTTCCTAAGCCATTTTTGGAGGACTTTGTGGAGCAAGTTGGGCACTAAATTGTTATTTTCAACCACTTGTCACCCACAAACCGATGGGCAAACGGAAGTTGTTAATAGGACTTTGGGAACTTTGCTTAGGACAGTTTTGAGGAAGAACTTAAAAACTTGGGAAGCTTGTTTACCCCATGTTGCATTTGCTTACAATAGAGTTGTTCATAGCACCACTAATTGTTCTCCTTTTGAAGTTGTTTATGGTTTTAACCCACTAACTCCTCTTGATCTTTTGCCTATGCCTAATGTTTCTGTTTTTAAGCATAAAGAAGGTCAAGCAAAGGCGGACTATGTGAAGAAGCTTCATGAGAGAGTCAAAGATCAAATTGAGAGGAAAAATAAAAGCTATGCTAAACAAGCCAACAAAGGGAGAAAGAAGGTTGTCTTTGAACCCGGAGATTGGGTTTGGGTGCACATGAGAAAAGAAAGGTTTCCAGAACAAAGGAAATCAAAGCTTCAACCAAGGGGAGATGGACCATTTCAAGTGCTTGAAAGAATCAATGACAATGCTTACAAAGTTGAGCTGCCCGGTGAGTATAATGTTAGTTCCACCTTCAATGTCTCAGACTTATCTCTTTTTGATGCAGATGGAGAATCCGATTTGAGGACAAATCCTTCTCAAGAGGGAGAGAATGATGAGGACATGGCCAAGAACAAGGGCAAGGATCCACTTGAAGGACTTGGAGGACCTATGACAAGGGCTAGAACAAGGAAAGCCAAGGAAGCTCTTCAACAAGTGTTGTCCATACTATTTGAATACAAGCCCAAGTTTCAAGGAGAAAAGTCCAAGGTTGTGAGTTGTATCATGGCCCAAATGGAGGAGGACTAAATGGCACCACTTTGTCTCAATTTTAGAGTGTTTAATTTGTCTAAATAATGGCCCAATCCTTGTAAAGTTGGCAGACCAAAAATATGTTTTGGGTTAATCAACTAAAAGGTCTTTAGTTAGGTTTAGTTCAAGTTGTAATAAGGGCCCAATTGGCAACCTAGGCATCAACCTTTTGGGAGACCAAATGGTGGCTGACTTGTTGGCTGTTGGGGGTGACTTTTGGTTGCCACAATTTCAGTTACACTCAGCCATTAAGTTCTTTTAATTCCCTAGGTTAATGACATTAAGTTATTTTAATTCTAGGTTAGTGGGTCATTACTAAAATCTGCTGTAAAACTTCTATATAAGCTAAACCATTTTATCAATAAACACAAGTTGAGTTTTATTTAGAAAATTAGAGTTTATCTCTTTTATCTTAGTGAGAGTGATTCTCTTAAATTCTTGAGTGATTCAAGAACACCCTGGCTATATCAAAGGACTTTCACAACCTTTGTGTGTTGCCTTCGCCGGAAAGAGTGATTCTTTCCTTCCTTTTATCTTCAACCTTCTTTCAAACCAAAATTCCAGAAAATCCACTTCTGCCCATAATTATCTCGTGGCCATAACTCCCATTTTACGCACTCAAATTAAGTGATTCTTAAGCCCAAATTGAATTTCAAGACGAGACCTTTCACCTCGTTTTGGAATCACCTCATTTGGAGCCCTGTAGCTTGAGTTATTGCCATTTCTATATTTCTGTCCAGCCACCACTTAACCTACGTTTTCTCATCTCATTATTTCATTTTATGCCAAGAACCACCTTATTAAGACCCACGAAATTAACCACCTTATTTTCCATCCTTTCCTTAATCAATTTCCGCATTTTCCATCAAGGTTTAATCCTAGACGATCCTAAGTCAGCCTTTGTGCAATGAAGGTTCATATCAGCTATTGTTTTTTCTATTCAATCCCTGAATAATATTTGGATGATGTCTATTAGGAAATGTTCGATCGGCGTCATCCGGTGATGCTTCTTTTTTAAACCTCGATCGGTCATCTTTCCTGGCCGACGTTGGCTAGCATTTTTTTCGATCAGTACAGGTGAATCATGTTTTTTTGTCGAGGTTGGCTAATGTTTTTCTTGTCAAGCAAATGAAAACATGCCGGTGTCGGCCGAAACACAACTTCGGTTGAGCTCGAACGAAAAAACCTAGCTGACCAACGTTGTAAATTTTTACGGTGACACTGAACAAAAAGGCATCCTCTATCGTAAAAAACTATTATCGGCCAGCGTTTGTAAAAAAAAATTGCGCAATCTCAGCTGAAAAATATCAGTCGCAGCTTTACAACGACCGATGTCGGCTATTGTGATTTCTATTCAATCCCTGAATAATATTTGGATGATGTCCAATAGGAAATGTGCGATCGGCGTCATCCGGTGATACTTCTTTTTCAAACCTCGATCGGTCATCTTTCCTGGCCGACGTCGGTTTGCATTGTTTTCGATCAGTATCGGTTAATCACATTTTTTTGCCGAGGTGGGCTAATGTTTTCCTGGCCGAGAAAATGAGAACATACCAGTGTCGGCCGAAGCACAATCTCGATACAGCTCGCACGAAAAACTCTAGCCGACCTACATTGTAAATCTTTTAGGCAACACCAAACAAAAAAACTCCCTCTACCATAAAGAAATATTATCGGCCAGCGTTTGTAAAAAAAATTGCGCATTGTTGGCTGAAAAATATCAGTCGCGGCTGTTT
The DNA here is from genome assembly GCF_004193775.1 of Glycine soja. Classification (NCBI taxonomy): domain Eukaryota; kingdom Viridiplantae; phylum Streptophyta; class Magnoliopsida; order Fabales; family Fabaceae; genus Glycine; species Glycine soja. The sequence continues at coordinate 26,103,848 of NC_041012.1, read as the reverse complement.
AACGCCCGATGTTGGCTGTTGTTTTGTCTATTCAATACCTGAATAATATTTGGATGATGTCAATTAGGACATGTTCGATCGGCGTCAACAGGTGATTTTTTTAGACCTCGACCTGTTAACTTTCCTGGCCGATGTCGTCTAGCATTTTTTTCGATTAGTATCGGTGAATAAAGTTTTTTTTCCGAGGTGGGCAAACGTTTCCTTGCCGAGTAAATGAAAACATGGCGGTGTCGCCTGAAACAAAACTTCGGTTGAGCTCGCACGAAAAAAGCTAGCTGACCTACATTGAAAATTTTATAGGCGACACCCAACAACAAAACTTCCTTTACAGTAAAGAAATATTATCGGCCAACGTTTGTATAAAAAAAAACTTGCGCAATGTTGGCTGAAAAAATAGCAGTCTGGGCTATTTAACTCCCGATGTCGGCTACTGTTTTTTCTATTCAATCCCTGAATAATATTTGGATGATGTCTAATAGGAAATGTTCGATCGGCGTCATCCGGTGATGCTTCTTTTTTAAACCTCGATCGGTCATCTTTCCTGGCAGACGTCGGCTAGCATTTTTTTCGATTAGTACCGGTGAATCATGTTTTTTTGCCGAGGTTGGCAAATGTTTTCCTTGCCAAGCAAATGAAAACATGCCGGTGTCGGCCGAAACACAACTTCGGTTGAGCTCGAACGAAAAAACCTAGCCGACCTACGTTGTAAATTTTTACGGCGACACCAAACAAAAAGGCATCCTCTATCGTAAAAAAATATTATCGGCCAGCGTTTGTAAAAAAAAATTGCGCAATGTCAGGTGAAAAATATCAGTCGCGGCTTTACAACGACCGATGTCGGCTATAGTGTTTTCTATTCAATCCCTGAATAATATTTGGATGATGTCTATTAGGAAATGTGCGATCGGCGTCATCCGGTAATACTTCTTTTTCAAACCTCGATCGGTCATCTTTCCTGGCTGATGTCGGTTTGCATTGTTTTCGATCAATATCGGTGAATCACATTTTTTTGCCGAAGGGGGCTAATGTTTTCCTGGCCGAGTAAATGAGAACATGCCAGTGTCGGCCGAAGCACAATCTTGATACAGCTCGCATGAAAAACCCTAGCCGACCTACATTGTAAATCTTTTAGGCAACACCAAATAAAAAAACTCCTTCTACCATAAAGAAATATTATCGGCCAGCGTTTGTAAAAAAAATTGCGCAATGTTTGATGAGAATCATGAAACTGGCCAAATACAGGCTAAAGGCCCAAGTGGAGAAGGACGAAGGCCTAAGTGGAGAAGGACAAAGCCCTCGAGTGGAGAAGGATGAAGGCCCAAGTGGAGAGGATGAAGGCTCAAGTGGAGAAGGATGAAGGCCCAGAGACAGAGACACTATCAAGACTATTAATTGTTGCTGAAGGCCCAGATTAATTTGAAGGCCCAAGTTAAATATGTTTTTTAGTTATAATTTTTATTTATTGTAATTTTGGCCCAAACTATTTAGAAGCCCCATGTCTATTTTTAACTTTTAGTTTAGATACACTATAAGTATTGGTTTTTGTTTTGAATAAAAGAGACTTTTGGCATTTTGATAAAATTTGGTGAGAGTTTCTCTCCGGGTTCCTTGTTGAACCAATTATCAGACTTATCAAGGTAATCCTTGTGGCGTCTACCCTGACTTATCTTCCTTCACTGGAAGTGGCGTCTACCCAGACTTATCTTCCTTCACCGGAAGTGGCGTCTACCCTGACTTATCTTCCTTCACCGGAAGTGGCGTCATCCAAACCTTTGTAGCCTGTATCAAATGATCCGCTCCTACTCAGGTTCACATCATCTGGTATCAGAGCTTCGGCTCTTGATACAGGTTCTATCCTATCCTATTATTTTTCTTTGTAATTTGTCCAGGTTCGTGTTTTGTCCTTGTTCTGTTATTTGTGTTTTTGCTTACATCTTGTTTCGTTCTTGTTTGCGTCTTGTGTTCTGTTATTTGCGTTTTTGTTTACATCTTGTTTCATTCTTGTTTGCGTCTTGTGTTCTGTTATTTGCGTTCTTGTTTACATCTTGTTTCATTCTTGTTTGCGTCTTGTGTTCTGTTATTTGCGTTCTTGTTTACATCTTGTTTCGTTCTTGTTCTTGTTTCTTGTGTCTTTCACACTTTGTGTAAAAAAAAATGCAAAAATTTTGAAAAAAAAAAGTGTGTTTGATCTTTGAACACGAAATTGAGGCATTTAGAGGTGTTTTTTTTTAAAGAAAATCGTGGAACAAATCCCCTTATCTAGATTCTCCTCTGAATTCTGAGCGTTTTGATATATAGTGGGCCTCAAACAGACAACCGTAGCAAAAGTTATGAGCATTTGAAGTTTACTTGTCATATATGTTATCTTATCTATTATCCTATCTGTTATCTTATTTGTTATCATATCTGTTATCCAAATTAAATCTAATTTGTTATCCAAATCTGATCTATTATCCAAATCAAATCAAATCAATTTTTTTTTATCCAAATCAAATCCAATATGCTATCCAAATCAAGTCCAAGTTGTTATCCCAAATCAAATCTGTTACTGTGATAATTATATTGTCTTTCCTTTTATTTTATATTACCTTGTGTGTCTAATTCGGTCCATCTAGGAACTTAAGAGGGAACACGAGTGGTAAAAGGCAAGAGGGAATACATTACACAAAAGCCTATATTGAGAGCATCAAACACGAGTGAACTACCATTAAAGAGAGAAACACGTGAGTAGAGTGTGGTGAGGTCCTGAATTTTATTTTTTTTAATTTACTGCAAAATTCTTTGTTCCTTAATCTTGGCAAGAGCTGGTGACAATGGTGGTGTATATCATCAATTGGACGAATCTCAGTGCTTATTTCTGGACGCGTGGACTACACAAATGCAACGTTTGTTAAACCGTAACAAAGAAGAGCCCTACAGACGAATAGCCAAATCTTCCTCGTTTACTCTTAAACCTCTATCCCCTAGAAAAGTGTGTGATGACCAAATCAGAATGAGAGAAAAGAGAGAACAAGAGAAAGAAAATAGTGAGGCACCACAAAGGAATATGAAAAAGAAGAGTGATACACCCGAGGAAAAGAGTGATACACAAGAGAGAGAGAGAGAGTGATAATTCTAATCAGTTAACTATTTATGTTTCTCCTAGTGTTCAACCCTTATTGCAGGAATTTAAAGATGTCTTTCCCAAGGAGATTCCTCATGGACTGCCACCTTCAAGAAGCATAGAACATCAAGTTGATCTCCTTCTAGAAGCTTCATTGCCTAACAAGCCAACTTACAACAGCAAGCCCCAAGAGACTCAACATAAGGATGCACAGGTCAAAGTTGAGTATGAGAAAAGATTGTATGACCAAGTGAAGGTGCAAATTGCAAAGAAGAATGAAAGCTATGCCAAGCAAGCCAACAAGAAAAGGAAGGAAGTGGTACTTGAACCCGGTGATGATCCTGGACATTTGAGGACAAATGTTTTCCAAGAAGGAGGGAATGATGAGAATCATGAAACTGGCCAAATACAGGCTAAAGGCCCAAGTGGAGAAGGCCGAAGGCCTGAGTGGAGAAGGACAAAGCCCCTGAGTGGAGAAGGATGAAGGCCCAAGTGGAGAAGGATGAAGGCTCAAGTGTAGATGGATGAAGGCCCAGAGGCAGAAAGGCCCAAACTAATTTGAAGGCCCAAGTTAAATATGTTTTTAGTTATAATTTTTATTTATTGTAGTTTTGGCCCAACCTATTTAGAAGGCCCATGTCTATTTTTATCTTTTTGTTCAGATACACTATAAGTATTGGTTTTTATTTTCAATAAAGAAAACTTTTGGCATTTTCATAAAATTTGGTGAGAGTTTCTCTCTGGGTTCCTTATTGAACCAATTATCAGACTTATCAAGGTAATCCTTGTGGCGTCTACCCTGACTTATCTTCCTTCACCGGAAGTGGCGTCTACCCTGACTTATCTTCCTTCATTGGAAGTGGCGTCTACCCGGACTTATCTTCCTTCACCGGAAGTGGCGTCTACCCCGACTTATCTTCCTTCATTGGAAGTGGCGTCATCCAAATATCCGTAGCCTGTATCAAGCGATCCACGCCCAGTAAGATTCACATCAATGTTGGTTGAAAAATATCAGTCATGGCTGTTTAATGCCCGATGTTGGCTGTTGTTTTGTCTATTGAATCCCTGGATAATATTGTGATGATGTCGATTAGGACATGTTCGATCGGCGTCACCAGGTGATTTTATTTAGACCTTGACCTGTTAACTTTCCTAGCCGATGTCGTCTAGCAATTTTTTCGATCAATATCGGTGAATAAGGTTTTTTTTCTGAGGTGGGCCAATGTTTTCCTTGCCGAGTAAATGAAAAAATGGCAGTGTCGCCTGAAACAAAACTTCGGTTGAGCTCGCATGAGAAAACCTAGCTGACCTACATTGAAAATTTTATAGGCGGCACCCAACAACAAAACTTCCTTTACCGAAAAGAAATATTATCGGCCAACGTTTATAAAAAAAAAAACTTGCGCAATGTCGGCTGAAAAAATAGCAGTCGGGGCTATTTAACTACCAATGTCAGCTACTATTTTTTCTATTCAATCACTGAATAATATTTGGATGATGTCTATTAGGAAATGTTCGATCGCCGTCATCCGGTGATGCTTCTTTTTTAAACCTCAATCGGTCATCTTTCCTGGCCGACGTCGGCTAGCATTTTTTTCGAGTAGCACCAGTGAATCATGTTTTTATGCCGAGGTGGGCTAATGTTTTCTTGGCCGAGCAAATGAAACCATGCCGGTGTCGGCCGAAACACAACTTAGGTTGAGCTCGAACGAAAAAACCTAGCCGACCTACGTTGTAAATTTTTACGGCGACACAGAACAAAAATACATCCTCTATCGTAAAAAAATATTATCGGCCAGCGTTTGTAAAAAAAAATTGTGCAATGTCAGCTAAAAAATATCAGTCGCGGCTTTACAACGACCGATGTCGGCTATTGTGTTTTCTATTCAATCCCTGAATAATATTTGGATGATGTCTATTAGGAAATGTGCGATCGGCGTCATCCGGTGATACTTCTTTTTCAAACCTCGATCGGTCATCTTTACAGGCCGACGTCGGTTTGCATTGTTTCCGATCAGTATCGGTGAATCATATATTTTTTCCGAGGTGGGCTAATGTTTTCCTTGCCGAGTGAATGAGAACATGCCAGTGTCGGCCGAAACACAGTCTCGGTACAGCGCCCACGAAAAACCATAGTCGACCTACGTTGTAAATCTTTTAGGCAACACCAAACAAAAAAACTCCCTCTACCCTAAAGAAATATTATCGGTCAGCGTTCGTAAAAAAAATTGCGCAATGTCAGCTGAAAAATATCAGTCGCCACTGTTTAGCGCCCGATCTTGGCTGTTGTTTTGTCTATTCAATCCATGAATAATATTTGGATGATGTCGATTAGGAAATGTTCGATCGGCGTCACCAGGTGACTTTCTTTTAGGCCTCGATCTGTTAACTTTCCTGGCCGATGTCGTCTAGCATTTTTTTCGATCAGTATCGGTGAATAAAGTTTTATTACAAGGTGGGCAAATGTTTGCCTTGCCGAGTAATTGAAAACATCGCGGTGTCGGCTGAAACAAAATTTCGGTTGAGCTTGCACGAAAAAACCTAGCCGACCTACATTGAAAATTTTATAGGCGACACCCAACAACAAAACTTCATTTACCGTAAAGCAATATTATATGCCAACGTTTGTAAAAAAAAAAAAAAACTTGTGCAATGTTGGCCGCACAAATAGCAATCGGGGATATTTAACTAACCATGTAGGCTATTGTGTTTTCTATTCAATCCCTGAATAATATTTGGATGATGTCTATTAGGAAATGTGCGATCGGCATCATCTGGTGATACTTCTTTTTCGAACCTTGATCGTCATCTTTACAGGCCGACGTCGGTTTGCATTGTTTTCGATCAGTATCGGTGAATCAAATTTTTTTTCCGAGGTGGGCTAATATTTTCCTGGCCGAGTGAATGAGAACATGCCAGTGTCGGCCGAAACAGAGTCTCGGTACAGCGCGCACGGAAAACCCTAGCCGACCTACGTTGTAAATCTTTTAGGCAACACCAAACAAAAAAAAACTCCCTCTACCCTAAAGAAATATTATTGGCCAGTGTTTGTAAAAAAAATTGCGCAATGTCGGCTGAAAAATATCAGTCACCGCTGTTTAACGCCCAATGTTGGCTGTTGTTTTGTCTATTCAATCCCTGAATAATATTTGGATGATGTCGATTAGGACATGATCGACCGACGTCGTCAGGTGATTTTTTTTAAACCTCGACCTGTTAACTTTATTGGCCGATGTCGTCTAGCATTTTTTTCGATTAGTATCGGTGAATAAAGTTTTTTTGCCGAGGTGGGCAAATGTTTTCCTTGCCCAGTAAATGAAAACATGGTGGTGTCGCCCGAAACAAAACTTTGGTTGAGCTCGCACGGAAAAGCCTAGTCGACCTAAATTGAAAATTTTATAGGCAACACTCAACAAAAAAACATCCTTTTCCGTAAATAAATATTATCGGCCAATGTTTGTAAAAAAAACTTGCGCAATGTCGGCCCAAAAAGTAGCAGGTGGGGCTATTTATCTAACCATGTCGGCTATTGTCTTTTCTATTCAATCCCTGAATAATATTTGGATGATGTCTATTAGGAAATATTCGATCGGCGTCATCCGGTGATGCTTCTGTTTTAAACCTCGATCGGTCAAGTTTCCTAGCCGACGCCGGCTACCAGTTTTTTTGATCAGTACCGGTGAATCATGTTTTTTTGCCGATGTTTGCTAATGTTTTCCTTGCCAAGCAAATGCAAACATGCTGGTGTCGGTCGAAACACAACTTCGGTTGAGCTCGAAGGAAAAAACCTAGCCGACGTACGTTGTAAATTTTTACGGGGACACAGAACAAAAAAGCATCCTCTATCGTAAAAAAATATTATCGGCTAGCCTTTGTAAAAAAAAATTGCGCAATGTCGGTTGAAAAATATCAGTCGCGGCTTTATAACGACCGATGTCGGCTATTATGTTTTCTATTCAATCCCTGAATAATATTTGGTTGATGTCTATTAGGAAATGTACGATCCGCGTCATCCGGTGATACTTCTTTTTCAAACCTTGATCGGTCATCTTTCTTGGCCGACGTCGGTTTGCATTGTTTTCGATCAGTATCAGTGAATCACATTTTTTTTCAGAGGTGGGCTAATGTTTTCCTCGCCGAGTAAATGAGAACATGCCAGTGTCGGCCGAAACACAGTCTCGGTACAGCGCGCACAAAAAAACCTAGCCGACCAACATTGTCAATCTTTTAGGCAACACCAAACAAAAAAACTCCCTCTACCCTAAAGAAATATTATCGGCCAGCATTTGTAAAAAAAATGGCGCAATGTCGGCTAAAAATATCAGTCGCGGCTGTTTAATACCCGATGTTGGCTGTTGTTTTGTCTATTCAATCCCTGAATAATATTTGGATGATGTCGATTAGGAAATGTTCGATCGGTGTCACCAGGTGACTTTTTTTTAGGCCTCGATCTGTTAACTTTCGTGACCGATGTCGTCTAGCATTTCTTTTTATCAGTATCGGTGAATAAAGTTTTTTTCTGAGGTGGGCAAATGTTTTCCTTGCCGAGTAAATGAAAACAGGGCGGTGTCTGCTGAAACAAAACTTCGGTTGAGCTTGCACGAAAAAACCTAGCCTACCTACATTGAAAATTTTATAGGCGACACCCAACAACAAAACTTCCTTTACGGTAAAGAAATATTATCGGCCAACGTTTGTAAATAAAAAAACTTGCGCAATGTCGGCCGAAAAAATAGCAGTCGGGGCTATTTAACTAACAATGTCGGCTATTGTCTATTCTATTCAATCCCTGAATAATATTTGGATGATGTCTATTAGGAAATGTTCGATCGTCGTCATCCGGTGATGCTTCTTTTTTAAACCTCGATCGGTCATCTTTCCTGGCCGATGTCGGCTAGCATTTTTTTCGATTAGTATCGGTGAATCACGTTATTTTCCGCGATGGGCTAATGTTTTCCTGGCCGAGTAAATGAGAACATGTCACTGTCGGCCGAAATACAACTTCGGTTGAGCTCGAACGAAAAACCTAGCCGACCTACGTTGTAAATTTTTACGGCGACAAAGAACAAAAAAGCATCATCTATCGTAAAAAAATATTGTCGGCCAGCGTTTGTAAAAAAAAATTGCGAAATGTCGGCTTAAAAATATCAATTGCGCCTGTTTAACGCTCGATGTTGGCTGTTGTTTTGTCTATTCAATCCCTGAATAATATTTGGATGATGTCGATTAGGAAATGTTCGATCGGCGTCACCAGGTGACTTTTTTTTAGGCCTCGATCTGTTAACTTTCCTGGCCGATGTCGTCTAGAATTTTTTTCGATCAGTATCGGTGAATATAGTTTTTTTTCCGAGGTGGGCAAATGTTTTCCTTGCCGAGTAAATGAAAACATGGTAGTTTCGGCTTAAACAAAACTTCGGTTGAGCTCGCACGAAAAAACCTAGCCTACCTACGTTGAAAATTTTATAGTCGACACCCAACAACAACACTTCCTTTACCGTAAAGAAATATTATTGGCCAACGTTTCTAAAAAAATAAAAAAACTTGCGCAATGTCGGCCGAAAAAATAGCAGTAGGGGCTATTTAACTTACCATGTTGGCTATTGTCTTTTCTATTCAATCCCTAAATAATATTTTGATGATGTCGGTTAGGAAATGTTCGATTGGCCTCACCAGGTGAATTTTTTTTAGGCCTCAATCTGTTAACTTTCCTGGCCAATGTCGTCTAGCATTTTTTTCGATCAGTATCGGTGAATATAGTTTTTTTCCGAGGTGGGCAAATGTTTTCCTTGCCGAGTAAATGAAAACATGGAGGTGTCGGCTGAAACAAAACTTCGGTTGAGCTCGCACGGAAAAACCTAGCATACCTACGTTGAAAATTTTACAGGCGACACCCAACAACAAAACTTCCTTTACCGTAAAGAAATATTATCGGCCAACGTTTCTAAAAAAAAAACCTGCGCAATATTGGCCGAAAAAATAGCAGTCGGGGCTATTTAACTAACCAAGTTGGCTATTGTCTTTTGTATTCAATCCCTGAATAATATTTTGATGATGTTGATTAGGAAATTTTCGATCGGCGTCATCCGGCGATGCTTCTTTTTCAAACCTTGATCGGTCATCTTTCTTGGCCGACGTCGGCAAGCATTTTTTTGGATCAGTGCCGGTGAATCATGTTTTTCTGCCGAGGTTGGCTAATGTTTTCCTTGCCAAGAAAAGGAAACCATGCCGATGTCAGCCGAAACACAACTTCGGTTGGGCTCGAACGAAAAAACCTAGCCCACCTACGTTGTATATTTTTACGGCGACACAGAACAAAAAAGCATCCTCTATCGTAAAAAAATTACAACGACCGATGTCGGCTATTGTTTTTTCTATTCAATCCCTGAATAATATTTGGATGATGTGCATTAGGAAATGTGTGATCGGCGTCATCTGGTGATACTTCTTTTTGAAACCTCGATCGATCATCTTTCCTGGCCGACGTCAGTTTACATTGTTTTCGATTAGTATCGGTGAATCACATTTTTTTTCTAAGGTGGGCTAATGTTTTCCTGGCCGAGTATATGAGAACATGCCAGTGTCGGCCGAAACAAAGTCTCGGTACAGTGCGCACGAAAAACCCTAGCCAACCTACATTGTAAATCTTTTAGGCAACACCAAACAAAAAAACTCCCTCTACCCTAAAGAAATATTCTCGGCCAGCAATAGTTAGGTTCCCTGACCCTCAACTGTAGTATTAAAAATTGTAAATGATAATAAACTCCTATCACCTATCGTGAGCTCTACGTCAATTTCTTTTTGCGTCACTCAGAGACATCTCTCGTTCACGTTTTTCAATCCAAACACAGAGCTCTATATACCAAATCAAAGATAATTCAGTATAGATTTCAGAAACAAGGTTAATGACAACATTCGGAGTCAAATAACCCTGTCAAAACATAAAGGGCTGAGGGGTGTTTCGGATTCTACTAAAAAGAGACATCATTTTAAAATTCTGATCATGCCAATGTGATCGGGGTTTAGTGAAGGTTACGAAAATAACATCAATGTTATAAAAAGATAACTTTTACAATGTCTCATTTTCAAGGGTTTTTCAAAGGAAGTGTAAAAAACATCCAATAATGGTTCCCAAGTTAGAAGAGATGCAAAGATAGGCTCAAACTAACAAGGAGAAAGCTTAGAATCAAGGTTACCTTGAAGAAACCGGGAAGGAAGGATTGGAGGCTTTGTTCTATACGAAATCCTCAAGTTAAGTTTTGAAGATTCTGCTCCAATTAAACTGTTCTTCTCCGTGCGGTGACCCGACGGCAAGCAAAGGCGGCTTGTGGCAGACATCGGTGGTCAGTGGTGGTGGAGGAGGAGCTTGGATGTTGGGCGAGGGTTTAGGGAAAGAGAAGGAGGAAGAAGATGGCTCTTTTATGCTATTGTACGTATTTGTATCATGCAACACTCGCCTAGGCGAGTTGATCCAGCTCTATTTTCTCTACTTCGGTAAAAAATTCATATTTCTTACTTAAGATGTTATATTACAAATCCCAACGGTCAGAATGTGGAGAATTGTCTTAGGACCTCTAGACAAAATTTGAAGACAATCCAACGGTTAACAAATCCGGGATGGCGATTTTACTGAAATAGGTATAGGTAAAAATTGAAATCTTATAATTTCAACTTAGCTCAACAAAACTCCACATAACTCAACATCCACATCAAGAAATTCACACATGACTAATTCAAGCCATACCTCAACTCATTCAAGTCAATCATATAGTCAAATAACACAATAAATACAATTAAATATCGATTTATAATTAGTAATATTTCAGGGTGTTACAACTCTCACACCCTTTTAGAAATTTCATCACTGAAATTTACCTGACACAGACAAGGATGGATAGGTCGCTCGCATCTAACCCTCTAATTTCCACGTGGCATCTTCTCCTAATGCACCTCCCCAGATCACCTTGACCAACGGAATCTCCTTCCCTCTTAGGTGCTTTGTTCGCCTATCCTCGATCCTCAAAGGCAATGTTTCATTTGTCAAGTTCTCCTTCACTTGTACATCATCCATTTCGATTACATAAGATGGATCATGGATATACTTACAGAGTTGAGACATATGAAAGACAATGTGAAGATTACAAAGAGACGGGGGTACTATAATTTGGTATGCCACGAGACCGACTCTTTTAAGAATTTGTAAAGGAAATATAAAATGAGGTGTGAGTTTTCGGGATTTCAATGCTTGACCAACCCCAGTCCATGGAGTGACTCTCAAGAATACATGATCACCAACCTCAAATTCCAGGTCTTTCCTCTTCTTATCTTGATAACTTTTCTGCCTACTCTGAGCAGCCCTCATCCTTTCTTGGATCAACTTGACCATCTCAATTGTTTGTTGTACCACTTCAGGTCCTAAGGTGAGGTCTTCTCCAGGCTCTAACCAACATAACGGTGTCCTACACCTTCTACTATACAAAGCTTCATAGGGAGCCATGCCAATAGTAGAGTGAAAACTATTATTATAAGTGAACTCTATCAACGGCAGAAAACTCTCCCAACTCCCCTTTTGCTCTAAGACACACGCCCTTAAAAGGTCCTCCAGCGACAAAATGGTTCATTCATTGGCCATCAGTCTGAGGGTGGTAGGCTGAACTTAGTCTAAGCTTGGTTCCCAATGCTCTGTTTAGGCTCTCACAAAATCTAGAGGTAAACCTAGGATCTCTATCAGACACTATGCTAGATGGCACACCATGTAATCTAACAATCTCACTAATATACAGGGAGGTCAACTTCTCTAAGGAAAATCTTATATTAATGGGAATAAAGTGAGCAGACTTGGTCAGTCTATCAACAATAACCCAGATAGAATCTAAACCTTTGAGGGTTCTAGGTAGTCCTACAACAAAATCCATGGAAATGCTGCCCCACTTCCACTAGGGTATCTCCAAGGGTTGTAACTTCCCTGAAAGTCTCTGATGTTCTATCTTAGCCTTCTAACAGACTAAGCATGCATACACAAACTCACTAACATCTCTTGTAGAAGCAAGCTTCATGATGATGAATCAAGTTGATTCAAGTAGTTTTGATGATGACAAAAAGCCCAAGAGAATGATTTCAAGATTGAGTCAACAAGTTCAAGATCAAGATTAATTTCAAGTTTCACGAGAAGAAATCAAGAAGATTCAATATTCAAGAGAAATTTGATTTCAAGATTCAAGAGAAGTTTGATTTCAAGATTCAAGAGAAGATGAATTCAAGATTCAAGAGAAGAAATCAAGAAGACTTCACAAGGAAAGTATTGAAAAGATTTTTCAAAAAACAAACATAGCACAGTTTTGTTTTTCAAAAGAGTTTTTCTCAAAATTTTCTAAGTTACCAGAGTTTTTACTCTCTAGTAATCGATTACCAATTACCTGTAATCGATTACCAGTGACAAAGTTTGATTTCAAAAGCTTTTAACTGAATTTACAATGTTCCAATTGTTTTTTAAATGGTGTAATCGATTACAATGTATTGGTAATTGATTACTAGTGTATTTGAATGTTGAAATTCAAATTCTATTGTGAAGAGTCACATCTTTTCATAAAATGCTTTGTGTAATCGATTACATGGTTTTGGTAATCGATTACCAGTGACAAGTTTTGAATAAAAAGTCAAGAGATGCAACTCTTTCAATGGATTTCAGGTTTTTCTCCAGGTTATAACTCTTCCAATGGTATTTTTGACCAGACATGAAGAGTCTATAAAAGCAAGACCTTGACTTGCATTTCAATAAATTTTTCACATACCTTTGAACATCTTTTGAACTTCTTCTTCCTCTTGTTCCTTTGCCAAGAGCTTTCTAAGTTTTCTGGTTTCCAAACCTTGTTCTTTCACAGAAAACAAAAGTGCGCTATATCTTTTTATTCTCTTCTCCCTTTGCCAAAAGGAATTCGACAAGGACTAACCGCCTGAATTCTTTTTGTGTCTCTCTTCTCCCTTTTCCAAAAGAACAAAGGACTAACCACCTGAATTCTTTTGTGTCTCCCTTCTCCCTTTTCAAAGAATTCAATAAGACACAGTCTGAGAATTATTTTGATTCTTCTCTTTCCCTTAAACAAAAGATTTCAAAGGACTAACAGCCTGATATATCTTTTGTTTCTCCTTCACAAAGTTTCAAAGGACTAACCGCCTGAGAAATTTTTCTTAACACATTGGAGGGTACATCCTTTGTGGTACAAGTAGAGGGTACATCTACTTGGGTTGTTGTAACTGAGAACAAGAGAGGGTACATCTCTTATGGATCAGTTCAAGTGGAGGGTACATCCACTTGGTTGTTCAAAGAGAACAAGGGAGGGTACATCCCTTGTGGATCTTTGCTTGTAAAGGTTTTTACAAGGTTGAAAGAAATATCAAGGACCGTAGGTCGCTAGGGGATTGGATGTAGGCATGGGTTGTTGCCGAACCAGTATAAAATTCTTGTGTTTGTCTTCTTCTTCCCTACACTTTTAATTTCCGCTGTGCACTTTTAATTATCGCTTTTACTTTTGGTTAACTTTCAATTATTGTTCTTTACTTTCTTAACTTGGTAGTAAAAGCCTAATTAAATCTAGTAACATTAAGAAGGATAAGTTTTAATTAGTCAAGTTACATTAATAATTAATTCAATCCCCCCTTCTTAATTATTCCGAGGCTACTTGATCCAACATCTCTCTTCATGTTGGGCCACCAAAACATCATCTTCAAATCCTAATACATCTTGGTGGCACCAGGATGGATGCTCAAGTTACTCCTATGTCCTTCCTCCAAGATCATCTTCCTAAGTTCAGGCATATTCGGAACACAAATCCTATCTTGAAGTCGCAAGGCTACATCCAATCCAACATTGAAACTACTATCTCTTCCTGACTCTATAGCTTCTAATTGAGTCCTTAGAAAAGGATCAGTCTTCTAGCCCTCCCTGATATCTCCTAGTAACTCATCGGTGATCCTCAAAGTTCCTAATCTCACACTATTAAGGGTAACCTCACATGCAAGGCTAAGGTCTCTAAATTGTTCTAGGAGATCCATCTCTCTAACCATCAAGGCAGATATATGTAGGGATTTCCTACTCAAGGCGTCAGCCACTACATTGGCTTTGTCGAGATGGTAGCTAAGCTCAAAATCATAATCTTTAAGAAACTTTAACCATCTCCTTTGATGCATGTTCAACTTTTTCTGACTAAACAAGTACTTAAGGATCTTATGATCACTAAACACCTCAAACTTAGAGCCAAACAGGTAATGCCTCCACATCTAAAGGGAAAAAACTACAGCAGCCAACTCCAGATCATGGGTGGGATAATTCCTCTCATGAGTCTTGAGTTGTCTAGAAGCATAGGCCACTACTTGGCCATTTTGCATCAATACTCCTCCTAAACCCATCTTTGATCCATCACAATACACCTCAAAGGGTTTTCTCGGGTTAGGCAAAACTAGCACTGGAGCGATAGTCAATTTTTCCTTAAGAGTTTGGAAACTTGTTCATTTTCCCATTGTAGAACCAAGCTTCATGATGATGAATCAAGTTGATTCAAGTAGTGTTAATGATGACAAAGATGATGACAAAAAGTCCAAAGAATGATTTCAAGATTGAGTCAACAAGTTCAAGATCAAGATTAATTTCAAGTTTCATGAGAAGAAATCAAGAAGATACAAGAATCAAGAGAAGTTTGATTTCCAGATTCAAGAGAAGATGAATTCAATATTCAAGAGAAGAAATCAAGAAGACTTCATAAGGGAAGTATTGAAAAGATTTTTCAAAAAACAAACATAGCACAGTTTTGTTTTTCAAAAGAGTTTTTCTCAAAATTTTCTAAGTTACCAGAGTTTTTACTCTCTGGTAATCGATTACAGGAAACTGATAATCGATTACCAGTAGCAAAGTTTGATTTCAAAAGCTTTTAACTGAATTTGCAACGTTCCAATTGATTTCAAAATTGTGTAATCGATTACAAGATATTTGATGCAATCCTACCCCCCAAGGGCATTGGATAGAAGACTCCAAGAAGATTGGGCCAAAAATGCAAGAGAATGCCCTAGGGTTCTCATGAGCCTTAGGGTAGATTTCAGGCCCATGGGCTAAGTATGAGCCCACTTATCTTGGTACATATTAGATTAAGGTTTCATTAATTTTGGGCCTTGTATTTAGGGCTCCATAATGTAGGTAGGGTACCCTAGAAATATAGGATTTTTCAGCCCTTGTATTTTAGGGCACCTAGACTAGTTTTTGTATTAGGGGTAGTTTTGTAATTTCACATGCACTAAGTGGATATTTGATGTGTGTGGTTGGAAATAAATTTAATTGAATTGGTAGAAGCCCAATCCAATTAAATTTTAGAGGGGGAGGTGAGCATTTGCTTACTACACCCCATTGCCACATCATATAGTCACACTTTGTGCATGTCCTTCATGCTTTTCATGCCTCATGACACCTAAGCACACTTAGTAGAGAATCTTGGAATTGATCTTGGATTAGTGGGCTGAACCATAACTAAAATTCACTAATCATAATTAGTGAAATTTTGACTCCAAAGTTTGGCTCCACAAATTCAATTTCAAATTCAAGTGAAATTTGAATTTCCCTCCAATTTTGTGTGACACTTAGGCTATAAATAGAGGTCATGTGTGTGCATTTTTTTCAACTTTGATCATTTGAATATTAAACTTCAGATTTCAAAGCTCATTTGGAGCACAAAATTTCGTGCTCTTCTCTCCCTCTCCCTTCATTCATCTCCTTCTTCCTCCAAGTTCTTATCCATGGCCTCCTATGGTAGTGAGCTTCTTCTAGACTCATCTTCTCCTTGAAGTGGCGTCTCCTCTCTCTCTTCCTTCTCCATTCCGCTGCCATTTATCTTCCAAGAAGCAAAGGAATCCATTGATGAAGAAGATCCTAGGCCTACAAGCTCCAATGGAGCTTGCATCATGTGGTATCAAGAGCATCTTCATCTAGGTGATGTTCTTTTGCTTCCTCTATCTTTTTGTTCGGTGAATTCTCTGTAATTCCTTGTTCTTCATCTTATTCTCCATGTATATCCTCCATTGTCTTGTGGTTTGGTGCTGTTTAGAGTAGATTCAAAAAAATTAAACCGATTAAATCTTAGATCTACACTAGTTCTTGCATTTCTATGGTTCAAATTTTGTAGATCTACTCTTGAATCTTGTTTTGGTGTTGATTTTAGGTTCTATCAATTTTCATTCATTGATGAAGAAGATCCTAGGCCTACAAGCTCCAATGGAGCTTGCATCATGTGGTATCAAGAGCATCTTCATCTAGGTGATGTTCTTTTGCTTCCTCTATCTTTTTGTTCGGTGAATTCTCTGTAATTCCTTGTTCTTCATCTTATTCTCCATGTATATCCTCCATTGTCTTGTGGTTTGGTGCTGTTTAGAGTAGATTCAAAAAAATTAAACCGATTAAATCTTAGATCTACACTAGTTCTTGCATTTCTATGGTTCAAATTTTGTAGATCTACTCTTGAATCTTGTTTTGGTGTTGATTTTAGGTTCTATCAATTTTCATTCATAATATTCTTGTGCTGAACCTTTAGATCTAAATTTTGTTCCAAAATATTGATTAGAAAAAAAAACACAAAAATCTAAGTGTAAATCACTTAATCCATGTTGTCTTAGAGTCATGTTTAGTCATAGTAATTGTCACATTATGTTCTAAGTTTGTGTTGAATTTTATTTTGTTGATTGAATTCTAGATACATTTGTTCATGTATTCTTGTCATTCTTAGCCTATCTTTTGAATTTTGAGTCTAATTCATGCATGTTATTTAGTTCATAACATGTTCTAAATCAATTCCTAGAAGTAGTCTTGTTCTTGAACTTTTTTTTTTGCTTTCTAAGTTTCCTACATGATGCCTATGACGAAGTTGAATTGTGGTGCTGAGTTGTGGCTGGATTTGTGAATCAAAATAAGTCTTAAGTTCTCTTTAATTGTGTTATTCAAGATAATTGAGCATAAGCAAACACAAATTGTAACTATCCAAGCCTTAAGCAACATAAACACTACTCTTGATTTCTAGGTTGAAATCGCTGGTGCTGGCAGCTTGAACATAAGAACTTGTATAAATTACTGGGAATTGGTAACTACGTTTTTTGAGCTGAAACTTTTACTGAATTTTCTAGACATCTGAACCAAAATTATAAAAAAAGAACCAAGCGATTTGGATTAAAGGAAAAAATAAGAAAAATCTCACAATTTGGCAGAAAAATCAGTGTCCAGGAAAAAAAAAAGTGAAAGGAAAGTGTGCTTGTTGTTTTGGCTCAAAATTTGTTCTATAATTGGTGCCTATTTTATACCAATCCTAGTTCTGAAATTTCAATTGAAAATTATTGTGAAAACAAGTGCCAAAACTAGAGGTTTCTTGAGTCTTTTTTTTTTAGAGTTTTTCTACTCTACTCTAGAGCCATTCTAGGTTTCTCTTTGAGTCCTAGCTTGCTTTTTAGTGCTTTTCATTGCTTTAATTGTTGAATAATCCTTGGAAATTTGTCTTGTTAAAACTCTATTGGTTTAGCTTTCATTTCATTTTTTTTGTCTTTGGTTATTGCTTGTCTCTTTGTTTCCTTGTTTGTGAATTGCCATATAGGGAATTGGAAAGGAGGATTGGTGCCATATCTTGAAGAATTTGAGTCAAGAAGAAAGGGGCCAACCACCTTAAGAGCTATTGGACTAAGAAGCACTTCAAATTGAGTGAAACACTAAAGAGAGAATAGCCACCACAATTGAGGACTTTTTTTTCTTTGTAATTTTGTAATTGGCAATTTGCTTTGCTTTCAAATTTTGTAACAAAAAGGCCTTTCATTGGAAGTAAGTTGGGAGCCTCCGCTAGGTCACCCTACTTCCATTTGTGTGTAATAATTTTAGGCAATTTTCCCTTAGGATAGTGAGTGCTTTGAATGAGGTCATCCAAACACTCTTAGGATCCGCCTAGTTTGCTTTTCTTGCTTACTTTCATAGCTTATTTCTTTTACCCTCCATTGTCAAACCGCCTAGATAGCTTGCCTTTTACCAATTAGTTTTTACCTTATCTTTCACACCTCTTTTAGTGTTTATTTTGGCTAGTTTCAACCATAGTTTCTTTTACCTTTTTTTTCTAACCCCCAACAAGAAAGAACCATAACTTAGGAACCAACATGAGTCTTCATTCATCTAGTGTTAATGGTGAGGGTTCTACTCCTAAGGACCCCTTGTATAAGATATTAGATGAGTTGAGATCCCTTAAGTTGTGGAAAGAAAAACAAGAGAGAAAAGAAAAAGGTAAAAAAAGAGTGGAAGAAATAAGTCAAGATGAAAGAGAGAAAATAAGAGAGGAAGAAAGAAGAAAAATAATGAAAGAAATGAAAAGGGAAAAACATGCCTCCTATAGTAGTCATGACTCTTGCAAGAGTTTAAGTGAAGAACTTAGCGACTATTATAGAGGGCGTCATAGTTCATATACTAAACATCACTCCCAAAGAAGAGAAAAGGATAAAAGGCCTCAAGAGGTTAACATTAGCCTCCCATATTTCCATGGAAAAGATAATGTTGAGGCTTACTTAGATTGGGAAATAAAGGTTGAACAACTCTTTGCTTGCCATCATATTAGCGAAGAGAGAAAAGTTCCATTGGCTACCCTTAGCTTTCAAGGGTATTCCCTCTATTGGTGGACTTCCCTTGTTAGGGAACAAAGGATTCATGGGGATCCTCCAGTAGAGTATTGGAATGATCTTAAGAGTGCCCTTAGGAAGAGGCACATTCCCTCCTACTATGAAAGGGAGCTTATGGACAAGCTCCAAAGGCTTAGACAAGGGAGTATGAGTGTTGAAGAATATAGACAACAAATGGAATTACTCCTTTTAAGAGCTGGACTTAGGGAGGAGGAAAGAACAAGCATAGCTAGGTTCCTTAGTGGGCTTAATATGGAAGTGAGGGACAAGGTTGAACTCCTTCCATATAGGGACCTAGATGAGCTAGTCCAACTTTGTATAAGAATGGAGCAACAACTTAAAAGAAAGCCTACTTCAAAATCTTATGGCTCTCACTCTTATCCAAGGAAGGACAGGGCCCATGGAATTTTAGGGGCTGCACCTTCAAAACCCAAGGAAGATAAGGGTAAGACCATAGAGAAATACACCCCTAAGGCTAGTTCCCAAGAAAGGACTAGCAACATTAAATGCTTCAAATGTCTTGGGAGAGATCACATTGCCTCTCAATGCCCCACAAAGAAAACCATGATCATGAGGGGTCAAGACATTTATAGTAGTCAAGAGGAGACTACTTCTTGCCCTTCCTCTAGTGGAAGTGAAGATGAAGTAAGGGGTGAAGAGTCTAGTGAGGAAGTCTACCCCCATCAAGAAGGTGACCTCTTAATGGTTAGAAGGCTCCTTGGAGGTCAATCTTGTGATCTATCTCAATCCCAAAGAGAGAACATCTTTCATACAAGATGCAAAATTTTAGATAAAACTTGTTCTCTCATTGTGGATAGTGGATTTTGTTGCAATTGTTGTAGCACAAGATTAGTTTCCAAGTTGAACCTCACTATCATTCCCCACCCAAAACCTTATAAACTTCAATGGCTCAATGAGCAAGGGGAAATGATAGTTAACCAACAAGTGAAGGTACCTTTCTCCATTGGGACATATAAGGATGAAGTTAATTGTGATATAGTTCCCATGGAGGCAGGACATATTCTTTTAGGAAGGCCATGGCAATTTGATAGGAAGATCATTTACAATGGCCTAACTAATGAAATTACCCTCACCCATCTTGGCACTAAATTTGTGTTGCATCCTCAAACACCTTCACAGGTGGCCAAAGATAAACTAACTATGAAAGATAAGAGGGATGAGGAAGAAAAACTAGAAAAACAAAAGAAAAAGAAGGATAGTAAGGCCTTGTGTTCAAAGGCCAAGGGGAAGGAAAAGGAGGAAAAGGATTCCTCCAAGAAGATTGTTAACAAGGAAAATCATTTTGCAACAAAATGTGATATTAAAATAGCACTCCTTCTTAAACAATCTTTCTACCTTCTCCTATCAAGGGAAACATCCCTTAGCACCGCCATACCTCTTGAGCTTGAGGTTATTCCTCAAGTAAAGGAGTTGTTGGATGAGGGTTTGGTTCGCAAGAGCTTAAATCCTTGTGCTTTGTTGGTGCCTAAAATAGGTATTATTAGGCACCAAATTCGTATGATAGGTGGTATAATGAATGTGTTGATTGGTGCAACACTCTTTTGTAAAATCACTCATGCACCCAACATCTTCATGATTTGTGTACATAGGGACTCATTAGGTAGGTTTGTTCTTATTTTTTGTTTCAATGCAAACCTAGGTGCTCATGTGGGACACCTTAGGTTTGTCGTAATTTTTTTTAGGAATAATCAACATGAAAATAAAGAAAAAGGTATGTATTATTCCATTACTTTCCTTAACTTTTTAAATAGTGATCAAGGCCTTCCCATGGACCCTAAGAGAATAAAGGCCATTCCTGAGTGGCCTACTCCACCAAGTATAAGGGAAATTTGGGGCTTCAATATCTTAACAAACTTTTACAAAAAGTTTGTCCCATATTTTTCTATACTTGTAGCGCCACTCATTGAGTTGGTGAGGAACTATATTCTCGCATGGGAAGATGACCAGGAAAGGGGTTTTCAGTCCTTACCATACTCTAACATACCCAACATCACTAATGCATATGTTTTCATTCTTTTTACAGGTGTTGAGGAAAGAATCCATGAGTTTCAAGAACCTCTGGATTTGAGGTTAAATCCTTTTCAAGGGGGAGGGAATGATGCAATCCTACCCCCCAAGGGCATTGGATAGAAGACTCCAAGAAGATTGGGCCAAAAATGCAAGAGAAGGCCCTAGGGTTCTCATGAGCCTTAGGGTAGATTTCGGGCCCATGGGCTAAGTATGAGCCCACTTATCTTGGTACATATTAGATTAAGGTTTCATTAATTTTGGGCCTTGTATTTAGGGCTCCATAATGTAGGTAGGGTACCCTAGAAATATAGGATTTTTCAGCCCTTGTATTTTAGGGCACCTAGACTAGTTTTTGTATTAGGGGTAGTTTTGTAATTTCACATGCACTAAGTGGATATTTGATGTGTGTGGTTGGAAATAAATTTAATTGAATTGGTAGAAGCCCAATCCAATTAAATTTTAGAGGGGGAGGTGAGCATTTGCTTACTACACCCCATTGCCACATCATATAGTCACACTTTGTGCATGTCCTTCATGCTTTTCATGCCTCATGACACCTAAGCACACTTAGTGGAGAATCTTGGAATTGATCTTGGATTAGTGGGCTGAACCATAACTAAAATTCACTAATCATAATTAGTGAAATTTTGACTCCAAAGTTTGGCTCCACAAATTCAATTTCAAATTCAAGTGAAATTTGAATTTCCCTCCAATTTTGTGTGACACTTAGGCTATAAATAGAGGTCATGTGTGTGCATTTTTTTCAACTTTGATCATTTGAATATTAAACTTCAGATTTCAAAGCTCATTTGGAGCACAAAATTTCGTGCTCTTCTCTCCCTCTCCCTTCATTCATCTCCTTCTTCCTCCAAGTTCTTATCCATGGCCTCCTATGGTAGTGAGCTTCTTCTAGACTCATCTTCTCCTTGAAGTGGCGTCTCCTCTCTCTCTTCCTTCTCCATTCCGCTGCAATTCATCTTCCAAGGAGCAAAGGAATCCATTGATGAAGAAGATCCAAGGCCTACAAGCTCCAATGGAGCTTACATCAATATTGGTAACCGATTACCAGTGTATCTGAACGTTGAAATTCAAAATCAATTGTGAAGAGTCACATCCTTTCATAAAATGCTTTGTGTAATCGATTACATGGTTTTGGTAATCGATTACCAGTGACAAGTTTTGAATAAAAATCAGAAGATGTAACTCTTCCAATGGTTTTCAGGTTTTTCTAAAGGTTATAACTCTTCCAATGGTTTTCTTGACCAGACATGAAGAGTCTATAAAAGCAAGACTTTGACTTGCATTTCAAATAACTTTTTCATACAATTTTACACACAAATTTTTGATAAACTTTTGATATCTTTCTTCTTCTTCCTTTGCCAAAAGCTTTCTGAGTTTTCTGGTTTCCAAACTTTGTTCTTTCACAGAAAATAGAAGTGTGCTATATCTTTTCATTCTCTTCTCCCTTTGCCAAAATGAATTCGCCAAGGACTAACCGCCTGAATTCTTTTTGTGTCTCTCTTCTTCCTTTTCCAAAAGAACAAAGGACTAACCGCCTGAATTCTTTTGTGTCTACCTTCTCCCTTTGCCAAAAAGAATTCGCCAAGGACTAACCACTTGAATTCTTTTTGTGTC
Source organism: Glycine soja (assembly GCF_004193775.1). Taxonomy (NCBI): domain Eukaryota; kingdom Viridiplantae; phylum Streptophyta; class Magnoliopsida; order Fabales; family Fabaceae; genus Glycine; species Glycine soja. The sequence goes on along the minus strand of NC_041012.1, from coordinate 26,081,404 downwards.
TCTCTTCTCTTTTTTCCAAAAGAACAAAGGACTAACCGCCTGAATTCTTTTGTGTCTCCCTTCTCCATTTTCAAAGAATTCAAAATGACACAGTTTGAGAATTCTTTTGATTCTTCCCTTTCCATTAAACAAAAGATTTCAAAGGATTAACTGCCTGAGATATCTTTTGTTTCCCCTTCACAAAGTTTCAAAGGACTAACCGCCTGAGAACTTTGTCTTAACACATTGGAGGGTACATCCTTTGTGGTACAAGTAGAGGGTACATCTACTTGGGTTGTTGTAACTGAGAACAAGAGAGGGTACATCTCTTGTGGATCAGTTCAAGTGGAGGGTACATCCACTTGGTTGTTCAAAGAGAACAAGGGAGGGTACATCCCTTGTGGATCTTTGCTTGTAAAGGATTTTACAAGGTTAAAAAGAAATCTCAAGGACCGCAGGTTGCTTGGGGACTGGATGTGGGCACGGGTTGTTGCCGAACCAGAATAAAATTCTTGTGTTTGTCTTCTTCTTCCCTACACTCTTTATTTTCCGATGTGCACTTTTAATTATCACTTTTACTTTTGGTTAAGCTTCAATTACTATTCTTTACTTTCTTAACTTGGTAGTAAAAGTCTAACTAAATCTAGTAACATTAAGAAGGATAGGTTTTAATTAGTCAAGGTACAATAATAATTAATTCAACCCCCCTCCCTTCTTAATTATTCCGAGGCCACTTGATCCAACACCCATGTGGTTCCTTTTTCTTCATGTTTTAAAAATTATAGTCAAGGGAAATGAAATACCGGAAAATGCACCTGGTCGTCACGTATTTAAAATTAAAACGGAGTAATCCAAGTATCGAACACAAGGAACTTTCTTATTATACATAGTTTTATTCAGAAAGAAGGCATTGATGGAACAAACATTGATAATTGATGATTAAAGACAAAAATAAACTAATTCTATGGTGAAAACAGTAAATGCAAGTAAGTAAAAGTTGACAACAATAGGTAGGAAGTGTTGGGTCTTTCTAACAAACAAGTTGATGCATATGAGGATATTTCTCTAATTAATCATGTTCTTGTGTTCTATGTTGTAGCCTATAGTACTAAACTGTGATCCCTCGTTAGACTAATTTAACTTAAGCTTCATCCTCAGATCCCTCGTGTTGAACTAGGCTTAACTTAAACAGCCCTTGTAGGTTTAGACTAATTTAATCCAAGCTTCGACCGCAGATCCTTCTTGTAGGACTAGACTCAGATTAAACAGCTTTCGTAAGTTTAGACTAATTCATCCCAAGCTTCGTCCATAGATCCCTCTTGTAGGACTAGGCTCGGTTTAAACAGCATTATCATTACAACATAATAAGAAAGCTAAAACCCCGTAATCCATCCCTAGTAATGCAGTTATTCAACCCTGCTTCTATCAAGTTCTAAGGCAACAGTACATTTCCCAATGCTAAAGTAACCTAACAGTACACACAAGTGGGTGATCAAACCAAGAGTATGCAGTAATTAAGCGTTGAAAGAAGCATTGAACACACAAAACACAATTAATTAGATATAAAGTATTTACATCAATGGTTCATTAGAAATCCCCAACTAAGTTGTTTAGCCAGCCATACACAGAAACCCTAACACAAATGAGATAGAGAGTATAGAATAATTGTTTGCTTACACAAGAAGGGGGATCCCTCCTTGATATGAACCTTCATTGCACAAAGGCTGACTTAGGATCGTCTAGGATTAAACCTTGTTGGAAAATTCAGAAAATTGATTAAGAAAAGGATGGGAAATTGGCAAGATTCAAGGGCTGGGCAGTGGCTAATTTCCTGGGACTTAATAAGGTGAATCTTGGCATAAAATGGATGAATGAGATGGTAAAAACGTAGGTTAAGTGGTAACTGGAAAAAAATATAGAAATGGCTATAACTCAAGCTACAGGGCTCCAAATGAGGTGATTCCAAAACGAGGTGAAAGCTCTCATTGCTCTCATTTTGAATTTCAATTTAGGCTCAAGAATCACTTAATTTGAGTGGTTAAAACAAGAGTTATGGTCACGAGATAATTCTGGGCAGAATTGGATTTTTCAGAATTGTGGTTTGAAAGAACAAGGTTGAAGATGAAAGGAAGAAAAAAATCACTCTTTCCGGCGAGGGCAACACACAAAGGTTGTGAAAGTCCTTTGATATAGTCAGGGTGCTCTTGAATCACTCAAGAACTTAGGAGAATCACTATCACTAAGATAAAAGAGATAAACTCTAATTTTCTGAATAAAACTTAACTTGTGTTTATTGATAAAATGGTTCAGCTTATATAGAAGCTTTACATCAGATTTTAGTAATGATCCACTAACCAAGAATTAAAAGAACTTAATGCCACTAACCTAGGGAATTAAAAGAACTTAATGGCTGAGTGTAACTGAAATTGTGGCAACCAAAAGTCACCCCCAACAGCCATCAAGCTAGCCACCATTTGGTCTCGCAAAAGGCTAATGCCTAGGTTGCCAATTGGGCCCTTATTACAACTTGAACTAAACCAAACTAAACCCCTTTTAGTTGATTAACCCAAAACATGTTTTTGGTCAGCCAACTTTACAAGGATTAGGCCATTATTTGGACAAACTAAACACTTTAAAATTGAGACAAAGTGGTGCCATTTAGTCTTCCTCCATTTGGGCCATGATACAACTCACAACCTTGGACTTTTCTCCTTGAAACTTGGGCTTGTATTCAAATAGTATGGACAACACTTATTGAAGAGCTTCCTTGGCTTTATTTGCTCTAGCCCATGTCATAGGTCCTCTAAGTCCTTCAAGTGGATCCTTGCCCTTACTCTTTGTCATGTCCTCATCACTCCTCTTCTCCTTGGCACCTCATAATCACTCTAACACACACTAATCTCTCTAAAAATGTAGAACCAGTTGATTAACTAATGATTTTTAAAAGAAAATAATGAAATTAAGTGCATATTATTTAACACAGCACACCAATCAACACAAATTCAGAATGAGTTTAAATTAACAACACATGTACTTAACTCATCAATATTAAACATTGCATGAAGTTATCAACACAATCTACACATGTTTTGTCTGTCATTTTATCAAATTATCACAAGACATGTGTGATAAAATGTTCAAATTAACCAAAGTACTTAATACATTCATCCAAATACTCAAAAGATTAATAGTTTGCCACATAACAAACAAAAAAGCTCTTCAACAGTGTTTCATCAACATCACTTAGTCTTGATATGTTTGGTCACAGTGGTTGAGGATAGTTGTATTGATGATAAATCTTCAAATGGTATACCATCCAATTGAGTGTCAGACAGGATGAGATTGTGCATAGCTGGTGTAATGGATCCTAGTAAAAATGGATTAGACTCAGCAGTGGTAGAGAAGCATTGCTGCATCAAAATATGAATTGGAATCAATTAATCATACAACATTCTTTATTGATCAAATTACAATCAACCCAATGAGTAATATGAAATAACTTACATTGTCAAAAACATTATTATTCTCATGCACCGACGACATAGATGGCTGAGCTTCATCCTTAGAAGTATATTAACCAACCCAATTAGTAACTAATGCACTGAATCTTAAATAGCCAATAACTCAGTCAACCTTACCTAAAGGTCAAAGGTAGGAAGCTTAGCAACAATAGAACTGATTAATGCCTCGTCTTGAGATATCTGAGAAACAAAATGGCTTGTATTATCAGAATGGTGTGTAATTATAAATATGACATCATTAACATAGCACTACAATATTGTGTACAAAATGAATATTCACACATCATCGTAGATATAATATGCTTCACCTCATCAATAATTCTCTACTTAATATCAGTTGAAGTCTCATTTATCACATAACATTCCTGATCCCAAAGTGTAAAAATTGCATATTCATGAGGCTGAGCCACTCTAACATATACATGAAACCTATGACAATTTCTTTTATTAACAACTATACACAATGATAATAACACTGATTCTATGGAATTTATTATTTAGACATCATACATGATCAACTTACTTTGGTATTGTACTTGCATTTTCATTTCCATAGCCAACACAAAAAATAGGCAAAACCTCTCCATCAACCTTCTTGTTAAATTTGGGACATGCATCATAAATCCAACCATTGGCTACCAATAATTTTGTTATAGTAGCCACAGTCACACACATACGCTCCTACAACAAAGTCATGACATGAAATCATAAGTGAATACAACATTTGTGTTAATATTCAATTGTTGATGTGATGCTAAATCGACACTAACTAATGTATCAAAACAAATTCAAACCATTTTCACTTTGCTGACTTCATCAAAATTTGTTATTTTTGCATTATGCATAAAGCAATCTCCAATAGAATATAGTGAAGAGCCCGAAATTTGGCTTCCTCTTTGGGTACAGAAATCATTGTTAGCTGACTTGGATACATACTGAAATAAAGAAACAAATGTAATTATAAGTAAATTGTAAGTATGCATAACTACATCATAACATAGATTTCATCAGCATGAAGCAGATAACCAATCCTTGAAGTCCACAATCTCATTGATGTCACTATTCATAAATATTTGGAAACCATACATTGAATTATGTATTGATACAGGATAAGTGCTTGTATTAAATGAAACAATCATTACATTAATCATTGGTTATATAAAATCAAACATTTAAACTGAATGTTCAAAACCAATAACCTCTAGGTTCTTTGATTTTAGCCATAGACAACAACAACAACACCGACCCAGTAACACGATTATCCAAAACATGCCTTAAGCTCCATAGCAAGTGCCTCCCACAAAGTACAATTGATGATACTTCCACCATGTCACATAAAATGCAGGTAACATTAAAAAACTTCTGAAACTAATAAATATTACTAACAACTTCTGATTTTTACAATAATAAACTAATAAATACCATTCATTTTTCATTTTGAAAACCATTTTCTTTGGCTTTCCATGCAGATTCCATTGACCAATTTCAACAACCTCACCTGCGCGACTGCACCAGCGCGGAGGAACACAGGAAGTAATGATGTAGCTCCATGTGGAGCTTGTAGACCTTGGATCTTCTTCATCAATGGAGTCCTTTTCTTCTTGAAGATCAATAGCAACGGAATGGAGAAGGAAGAAAGATGATTAGAGCCACCACTTCAAGTCGAAGATGAGTCAAGAACAAGATTACAACCATAGGAAGCCATGGATAAGAGCTTGAAGGTAAGAGAACATGGATGGAGGGAGAATGAGAGAAAGAGCACAAAATTTTATGCCTAAAATGAGGTCTTAACTTTTAAGTGTAATTCACAAATGATTAAAATAGAAAAAATACACACACAAGACCTCTATTTATAGCCTAAGTGTCACACAAAATTGGATGGAAATTTGAATTTTTATTCAAATTTAACTTGAATTTGAATTTGAATTGGTGAAGCCAAATTCAGAGCCAAAATTTCACTAATTATGATTAGTGAATTTTAGTTATGGTTCAGCCCACTAATTCAAGATCAAGTCCAAGATTCTCTACTAAGTGTGCTTATGTGTCATAAGGCATGTAAAGAATGAAGCACATGCACAAAGTGTGACCATATCATGTCGCAATGGGTGTAGCAAGCAAATGCTCACCTCCCCTTTAAGATGGTCCAAAATTTAATTGGATTGGGCATCTTCCAATTCAATTAAATTTATCACCCAACACACACACATCAAATAGTGCATTTAATGCATATGAAATTAAAAAACTACCCCTAATACAAAAACTAGTGTAAGTGCCCTAAAATACAAGGGCTAAAAAATCCTACATTACTAGGGTACCCTCCCTACACTATGGAGCCCTAAATACAAGGCCCAAAAATAATGAAACCTTAATCTAATATGTACAAAGATAAGTGGTCTCATACTAAGCCCGTGGGCCCAAAATCTATCCTAAGGCCCATGAGAACCCTAAGGCCTTCTCCTAAATCTTTGGCCCAATCTTCTCAGAGTCTTCTATCCAATGCCCTTAAAGGGTAGGATTGCATCATTCCCTCCTACTTGAAAAGGATTTGACCTCAAATCCAGAGGTTCTTGAAACTCTGGGCTTCTTCCCTCAACACCTGTAAAACAAAATAAAAACATATATATTAGTGGTGCTTGGCATGTTGGAGTAGGGTAAGGTCTGAAAACCCCTTTCCTGAGCATCTTCCCATGAGGGAACATGGTTCCTCACCAACTCAATGAGTGGTGCTACAAGTATAGAAAAATATGGGACAAACCTTGTGTAAAAGTTTGTTAAGTCATGGAAGCCCCAAATTTTCCTTATACTTGGTGGGGTGGGCCACTCAGGAATGACCTTTATTCTCTTAGGGTACGTGGGAACCCCTTAATCACTATTTAAAAAATTAAGAAAAGTAATGCAATAAAACATACATTTTTCTGTATTTTCATGTTGATTATTCCTACCAAAAAGTACGACAAACCTAAGGTGCCCCATATGAGCACCTAGGTTTGTATTGAAACCAAAAATAAGAACAAACCTACCTAATGAGTCCCTATGTACACAAATCATAAAGATGTTGGGTGCATGAGTGATTTTACAAAAGAGGGATGCACCACTCAACACATTCATCATATCACCTATTTTAGGGATTTAGTGCCTAATAATACCTATTTTGGGCACCAACAGAGCACAGGGATTTAAGATCTTACGAACCAAACTCTCATCCAACAACTCCTTTACTTGAGGAATAACCTCAAGCCCAAGAGGTGTGGCAGTGCTAACTAGTGTCTTTTTAAAAAGGAAAAGATATAGAGGTTGTTTAAGAGGGGAATTTTCTTTAATGTTTGTCTTTATTGCTAAATGACTTTCCTTCTTAGCTAACCTCTTGGAGGAGACACTTACCTCCATACACTCCTCCTTAACCATTAAAGGTTGTCCTTCTTCTTGGGGGTGGATTTCTTCTCTAGATTCTTCCCTTTTTGCTTCTTCACTTTCACTAGAGGAAGGTGAAGTAGTATCTTCATCTTGGCTACTATAAATGTCTTGGCCACTCATAATCATGGTTTTCTTGGTGGGGCATTGAGAAGTAATGTATCCTCTTCTAAGACATTTAAAGCACTTTATAGAGCTAGTCTTCTCTTGTATACTAGCCTAAGGGGGTTATTTTTCTATTGTCTTCCCCTTATCATCTTTGGGCTTAGAAGGTGCCACCCCAAAGATGCCTTGACCTTGGTCTTTCTTTGGATAAGAGTGAGAGCCATAAGATTTTTAAGTAGACTTCCTTTTAAGTTGTTGCCCTACCCTTATTTCCCAATCTAAGTAAGTCTCTACATTGTCCTTCCCATGGAAGTATGGGAGGTTAATGTTAGCCTTTTAAGGCTTTCTTTCCTTTCCTCTCCTATGGGAGTGAGGTCTAAGACGTAACCTATGCGTTCCTTCATAATAGTCATGAAGTTCTTCACTTAGGCCCTTGCAAGAGTCATGACTACTATAGGAGACATGTTTTTTCTTTTCTTAAATCTTTTATTTTCCTTTTTTCTTCTTCCCTTATTTTTCCCTCTCATATTGATTTATTTCTACCCTCTCTTTTCCTTTTTCTTTTCTTTCTAGTTTTTCTTTCCATAACTTGAGGGAACTTAACTCATCTAAGATTCTAAATAGAGGGTCCTTATGACTAGTACCTTCACCATTATCACTAGATGAACGATTACTCATGTTGGTTCCTAAGTTGTGGTTCTTTCTTGTTGGGGGTTTGTAAAAGGTAAAATTTAGGGTTCAAAATAACTCAAGATAATAGTGATAAGCAAGAAGAAAGTATTGTGCAATAACAAGATAAACTAGGCATGACTAGTAAAGAAAATAAGCTATGAAAGCAAGCAAGAAATTAAAGTGCAAGAAATGTAAACTAGGCGGATCCTAAGAGTGTTTGGATGACCATATTTAAGGTTCCCAAGAAAACACTCACTTTCCTAAGGTAAAATTGCCTAAAATTATTACACACAAATGGAATTTTGGTAACCTATTGGAGGCTCCCAACACACTTCCAATGAAAGGCTTTTTTGTTACAAAATTTGAAAGCAACGAAGGTAAGTAAATTGCCAATTACAAAATTACAAAAAGGTCCTCAATTTTGGTGGTTGTTCTCTCTTTGGTGATTCACTCAATTTGGAGTGCTTCTTAGTCCAATAGCTCTTAAGGTGGTTGGCCTTTTGCTTCTTGACTCAAATTCTTCAAGGGATGGCACCAATCCTCTTTTCCAAGATATGCCAACTCATAAACAAGGAAACAAAGAGACAAGCAATAACCAAAGACCACAAAAATAAAATCAAAGCTAAGCCAATAGATTTTAAACAAAACAAATCTTCAAGGATTATTCAAAAATTAAAGCAATGAAAAGGACATAAAACCAAGCTAGGACTCAAAGAGAAACCTAGAATGGCTCTAGAGTAGAGTACAAAAACTAAAAACAAATACTCAAGAAACCTCTAGGTTTGACACTTGTTTTCACATTACTTTTCAAATGAAATATCAGAACTAAGATTGGTATAAAATAGGTACCAATTATAGAACAAATTGAGTCAAAACAACAAGCACACTTCCCTTTCACTTTTTTTTCCTGGACACTGATTTTCCTGCCCACTTGTGTGATTTTTCTTAATTTTTCCTTTTATCCAAATAACTTGGTTCTTTTTTTTCTATTTTTTTCCAGATGTCTAAAAAATTCATTAAAAATTTCAGCTCAAAATACGCAGTGACCAATTCCCAGTAATTTTTACAAGTTCGTATGTTCAAGCTGATAAGACCAGCAATTTTAGACTTCAATTTTTTTAAGCATGATATATCGATTGCCTTAGGCTTACTTTCAACCTTCCTATGTATGTTGAACTCACTAGGCTTGTTTACAAAACTTTTATGAGTTCAATATTCACTTAGGATCAAAATTTCAGCCAGCAATTCAATCACCAAAACTCAAATTCACAATAGACATAAGCATAAGGAAACCTAAAAGTTCAAGAAAAGGTTCACAATCAAAGACTCTCTAAGAATTTTGCATGAACATGTTAAGGAATAATTAACATGCAAGATTTGACTCAAAATTCAAATGATAGACTAAGAATTACAAGAATACATGAACAAATGTATCTAGAATTCAATCATTCAACACAAACTTAGAACATAATGTTACAATTATTATGACTAAACATGACTCTAAGACAACATGAATGAAGTGATTTACACTTAGATTTTTGTGTTTTCTTTTCTAATCAATATTTTGCAAGAAAATTGAGATCTAAAGGTTTAGCACAAGAAGATTATGATTGAAAAATGATAGAACCTAAAATCAACACAAAAACATGATTCAAGAGTGGATCTATAAAATTTGAACCTTAGAAATGCAAGACTAAGTGCAGGTCTAAGATTTAATCGGTTTATTTTTTTGAATCTACTCTAAATAGCACCAAACCACAAGACAATAGAGGAGATACATGGAGAAGAAGATGAAGAACAATGAATTAAAGTGAATTGACCGAACAAAAAGATAGAGGAAGCAAAAGAACATCACCTAGATGAAGATGTTCTTGATACCACATGATGTAGCTCCATGTGGAGGTTGTAGGCCTTGGATATTCTTCATCAATGGAGTCCTTTGTTTCTTGAAGATCAATGGCAGCAGAATGGAGAAGGAAGAAAGATGATTGGAGATACCATTTCAAGGAGAAGATGAGTCGAGAACAAGCTCACCACCATAGGAAGCCATGGATAAGAGCTTGAAGGTAGGAGAAGATGAGTAGAGGGAGAAGGAGCACGAAATTTTATGCCTCAAATGAGGTCTGAACTTTGAAGTGTAATTGTCAAATGATCAAAGTTGAAAAAATACACACACAATGATGCAATCCTACCCCGCAAGGGCATTGGCTAGAAGACTCCAAGTAGATTGGGCTAGAGATCCAAGGAAAGGCCCTAGGGTTCTCATGAGCCTTAGGGTAGATTTTGAGCCCATGGGCTAAGTATGAGCCCGCTTATCTTTGTAAATATTAGAATAGGTTATTCCTTCGTCCAGGCCTTGTATTTTGGCCATTCTAGTAGTATAGGGTTTTAGCCTTGTATTTCGGGGCATTTTGAGTTGTCTTTGTAATAAGGACTTTTTTTTGTTATTTTCATGTTTTTTGTCATGGGGGTGAGCTTAGCTATTATAGGGGGGGTGTAGCTAAGCTCTAGCTTCTCATCTCAAGGAGGTGAGCTTAGCTATTAGAGAGGTATGTGTAGCTAAGCTCTAGCTTCTTAAGGAATCTTCTTAAGGAAGCTTCTCAAGGAGGTGAGCTTAGTTATGAGAGGGGTGTGTGTAGCTAAGCTCTAGCTTCTCAAGGAAGTTTTCTCAAAGAAGCTTCTCAATGAAGTTTTCTCAAGAAAGCTTCTCAAGGAAGCTACCTAGTCTATAAATAGAAGCATGTGTAACACTTGTTGTAACTTTGATGAATGAGAGTCTTGTGAGACACAACTCAAAGTTCAACTTCTCTCCCTCTTTTATTCCTTCAATTTCGTGCTCCCCCCTCTCTCTTTCTCTCCCTCTTTCTTTTCCTCCATTGAAGCATCCTTCCAAGCTTCTTATCCAAGGCTCATCTTGGTGGTGAAGCTCCTTCTTCCATGGCTTATTCCCTAGTGGATGGCTGATGTGCCATCATTTTCTTCTATTTTCTAAACCCTTTTTGCACCATTTTAATTATTGATTGGTCTTAATTGTCAATTAATTAGGCAGTTTTATTATTTGGGCTCATTTAGCTAATTTGATGTTTTTAATCTAATTTCAAGAATTAATGAAACATTGGGCTTAATCCGGATTTTGGTTGTGGACTTGAAGAGGGCAAATAAAGCAGCGCTTACCTTAGTTAATTTCTAATTAGGAAATTTCGCAATTTTATTTTATGTTGTTCAGTGTTTATTTTGTTTTGGGCCAGAGTATTGTAATAGGGCCCAGTGACTTTGAGTGACTCTTTTTAAATAGCTGCCTTGGGATTCGTGCAGGGCATTCTATTCTGCTATGCTATTTTCATTATTCAGAGCTTTGGTTTTAGGTTTTCACGTTTTTCTGTTCCCTTGTTACAGTTTTCGTTCTTAATGCAAATTTCCGTTTTCTGCTTCTAATTACGAGTTCATTCTTGCTTCTTCTTCTACTTTCATTTACGTTTCTGTTCATTTACGTTTCTGCTTCATGTTTCATTTGCGTTTTCTGTTTGAATCCATGGAAGGCTAGATTTTCTGGTGTTGTTTCCTTTTGAGGGCGAAGCCCAACTCTCTTTGAGGTTTCGTTTGTAATGTGGTTTCCTGGCAGTTTTCCCTTCACCAGTTATCCCAATTTCGTGAATATTAATCAGTGCACGCTTCGTGTTCGATTAATTGCCTCTGAGCCTAACCTGCGTTCATGCTTAATGGACGAAGGGCTAACTGGTGTATGTGGTGCCTAATCACGTATTGAAAACCCTAAGTTGATTTTCGCTTAGTAAATTGAAATAGGGTTGGATTAAGTGGTTGACTGTTAGGGACAAATTCTCCATAACCCAGGATAAGAGAGTGGCTTCTGAATCAGAGGAAACAACCCGTTTTTAATATTAGTAGTTTCGTATTCCATTTTATTTGTTCTGCTCTTTAATTACCAAACAACCAAACCCCCCCCCCCCCATCGTTACTGTTATCACTGCTCGTTGGGAAACGACCTAGGATCACTTCCTAGTTACTGCATTTTCATGTTTATTTGATTCGGGTACGGCCTCGATCAATGGCGCCTCCTCTCACCTCTTCTCCTTTGTCTTCCCCTGCATCTCCATGGTGGAAAATCACCATTTAAGAACCTCATTGAAGCTCAAAGATCCAGCCTCCATAGAAGCCCCACAAGCAAGTTTCCATCACACAAGGCCTCTATTTATATCCTAAGTGTCACAAAAAATTGGAGGTAAGTTTGAATTTCTATTCAAATTTCACTTGAATTTGAATTTGAATTGGTGGAGCCAAAATTTCACTAATTATGATTAGTGAATTTTAGTTATGGTTCAGTCCACTAATTCAAGATCAAGTCCAAGATTCTCCACTAAGTATGCTTAGATGTCATGAGGCATCTAAAGTGTGAAGGACATGTACAAAATGTGACTATATAATGTGGCAATGGGGTGTAACACGCAAATGCTCACCTCCCCCTTGAGATAGTCCAAAATTTAATTGGATTGGGCTTCTCCCAATTCAATTAAATTTATCTCCCAACACACACATCAAATAATGCACTTAATACATGTGAAATTACAAAATGACCCCTAATACAAAAACTAGTCTAAGTGCCCTAAAATACAAGGGCTGAAAAATCCTACACTACTAGGGTATCCTCCCTACACTATGGAACCCTAAATACAAGGCCCAAAAATAATAAAACTTTAATCTAATATTTACAAAGATAAATGGGCTCATACTGAGCCTATGAACCCAAAATCTACCCTAAGGCTCATGAGAACCCAAGGGCTTCTCCTGTATCTCTGGCCCAATCTTCTTGAAGTCTTCTATCTAATGCCCTTCGGGGGTAGGATTGTACCAAGTAAGCAACGAACGAGCGAGAGAATGAGTACTTGTGAGAAGAAGACTTCCCAGTGGTGGACGGCGAAGTAGGAGGAGGTTGCTTCTTCTGTGGCAGAGGAGTAATGTGTGAGGGTAGCACAAAAAGAACGAATGGTGTTGAAGAGGGAGAAGAGGGGGTTTTGAGAGAGAGAGAGAGAATGGGTTCGAAGTGAGCTAATGAGAGAAAGATTTTTTTTTAAACTCAACATCAGTTTTTTTAAAACCGATATTGTCTAAGCACTCACAATATCGATTTTTAAAAAATCGATGTTGATAGGAATCTTAACATCAGTTTTTTCAAAAAACAATGTTAAGTGAGTATTTACAAATTGTTTTTTTAAAATCCGATTATCGTAACCTACCCTTCGACGAGAGGGCGATGCGGGGCTCATGGGTGCATCTTCCAAGGAAGGAAAATGCCATGTAGGAGTGGCCTTTGTGGATGACTGGGTGGTGGGTAATGAGAAGGGCCGATATTGGCTGAGCGATGACATTGTTGGGCTGGTAGTAAGTTTGGCCATGTAGGAATGACAGCCACAACATGGGTTCCTTCCTTATTCTCATCCTCTTCATTTGCCCTAGTTTTCTCATTCATCAAAGCAGGATGATCAAATTTGCCTCTTTTCAAACCTGCTTCGATCCTTTCGCCGGTGAAGACCAAATCCGCAAAGCTTGAAGGTGCGTACCCCACCATTTTTTCATAGTAAAACACTGGTAATGTGTCTACTATTATTGTGATCATCTCTTTCTTCATCATCGGAGGTGCCACTTGAGCTGTCAGGTCTCTCCACCTTTGGGCGTATTCTTTGAAAGATTTGTGCCCCTTTTTGCACATGTTCTGTAGTTGCATCCTATCCGGAGCCATATCAGAATTGTACTGATACTGTCTAACGAAGGCAACCATTAGGTCCTTCCAAGAATGGCTCGGGAAGGTTTCAATTTAGTGTACCAGGTAACAGCTACCCCAGTAAGACTATCTTGGAAGAAATGTATCAGTAGTTTCTCATCTTTTGCGTATGCACCCATCTTCCGACAATACATCTTTAGATGGTTCTTGGGGCAAGTAGTCCCCTTGTACTTGTCAAAGTCCGGCACCTTGAACTTGGGAGGGGTGACGATATTGGGTACTAGGAACAACTCTTCTAGGTTAGCAAAGGCATAATCTCTGCCTCCTTTAATGGCCCTGAGCCTTTCCTCTAGATGATCCAACTTTCCCATTTCTGCCATAGTAGGAGGGTTTTTACCCGCTGTGGAATGCAAGGGGTGTGGTTGTGGGTGATACTGAGGGCCCTCCAAAGTGTTTTGTAGGGGTATATCGCTAACTGCTTGCCCTTCAGTGGAATATCCGAGGCGAGGCTCGAAGTCGACTAGATTGTGATGGGATATTTCATGTGTCTCCCCCATGGGTTGAGAGACATGTGCATGATCAGTTTGAGTTTGTTGGCTCTCAATGAGTATAGGAATGGAGTTATTGACTTTCTCATTGGGTGGAGTATAGTTCGGAGGCAAACCATATGGCGAGAAAACATGCTTGTTCTGGACTTGCACAAAATGGGGGTCGCCCGTATTCGAGGTTGGACGATTTATTAGCTTGAGGCCAGATGGGGGAGTCGGGTCTGTAACACCCTGATATATATATATATATATATATATATATATATATATATATATATATATATATATATATATATATATATATTAGTAATTATATTTGATGTTTAATTATTTTGTTGTGTTATTTTATCCGTAATTTTTTCAAGGAGGTTAATTTAGTTAATAGAGGGATATGGGTAGATAAGAATCTAACTTCTTAAAGAAGCCTCTCGAGAAAGCTTCTCAAAGAAGCCACGAGGAAGCTTCTCGAGGAAGCCTCTTAATGATGCTTCTAAAAGAAGCTACATGAAGCTATCCCGGTAAAAACGCTGACCAGCCTTCATTAACCGTTGGATCTTCCCAAAATTTGGTCTGGAGCATCACTGAAAACTTGTCCACGATCTGACCATTGGGATCTTTGAGAAGACATCTGGAGTGTCCACTACATTCCCGTTTCCAAGAGCATTAGTCACTTGTGCGTTTTGAGCTTTATAGTCCAAGTAGCTTTGGAAAAACGCCATTTCTTCTCCTTCCTTCTTCCAAAACCATTTCCAACGTCCCAAGCTCTTTCTCCATCACCCACAGCCACCATTAGCCACCACAAACCACCGTTGTTCTCCGTTGAAACCCCACACCGAGAGGAACCCTTCAACCGAAGCAAAATCTTCCAACTTGCCTCGCGGTTTCGATAGAGAACGAAGCCCTAATCTGACCTTTCATTTTCCTTCGAGGTAACCATGGTTCTATGCTTGTTCCTTGTTTGTTTCAACTTGTCTTTGCATCTTTTCTGACTTTGGAACCACCATTGCATGTTTTATGTTTCCTTTGAAAAACCCTAGAGAAAGAGACTTTGTAAACGTATCTTTTCATGAAATGGGTGTTATTTCGTGACCTACACTGAACCCCCGTCACATTGGAGTGATCGGAATTTCAAAAATGATGTCCCTTTGTAAAACCCGAAATGCCCTCAGCACTTTCATGTAGTGACGTGGGTGTTTGACCTAGAGCATTGTTGTTAGCTTTGTTTCTGAAATCCATATTAAGTCTCCATCGTTTTGGCATGGTAGAGGCTTACGTGGAACCGACGAGCGGGGACGAAAAAGAAATCTCCAAGTGACGTGGCGAGGAACCCGTAGGTAGCTCACAATAAGTGAGGGGAGTTTATTATAAAATTTACCGTTTGACACCATAGTTAGGGTCAGGGAACCTAGCTATGAGAATAATTGTCTGTCCCTGTTGCATGCTGATTTTCCTTTTATAGAAAATGAAGTTTTTTAACTATTGTGATGTGATATAATTGTTATTGCTATGCATGCTGGTTTTCAGGAAAAACTATGTTTTCACGAATGGGATACGATAAATATATTTATTGTGATGAATGAAATTGTTGTCTCTATTTGATTTGTGTTGTTTGAAGACCTGGGAAGTGTGAATCTCAGGCATGAAAGAAAATATGTATGTGCGGAATGCGATTTATTGCTGATATCGCTATTGAGGATTTTAATTGATATGTGGTGATATTGATAATTATGATGATATTGATTTGATATGATGTTGTTAATAAAGACCATGTCAATATGAATTGATGTTATTGTTGATGATTATGTGAATATGAAATGAGGTTGTTGTTGTTGATAACGTCATTGAGACGAGATGATATTTATGTTGAGAATGATATGGAAATGGAATGTTGATTGATGTTGGAAATGCATTGGCATGTGCATGTTGTGTATGTTCATGGGGGGGTGCATTGACCTTGTCGGACGGCCCATTCATGGGGGACTAGAGTGGTTAAAGAATCTAAGCATTCGCTGCGGGGATGCTTAGGCGCTTTAATTTGTCCATGGTCATTGCACTTGACGGTGCCCATGTTCGATACGTTGGATGTTGTGTATGTTCGTGGGGGCCGAAGTGCACTGACCTTGTCGGATGGCCCATTCGTGGGGGACAAGCATGGTTAAAGAATTTAAGCATTTCTGAGGGGATGCTTAGGCGCTTTAATTGGTCCATGGTCTTTGGCACTTTCATTTGGCCACGTTCATACATCGCATGTAGTGTATGTTCATGGGGGGGAAGTGCACTGACCTTGTCGGATGGCCCATTCGTGGGGGACAAGCGTGGTTAACGAATCTAAGCATTTCTGAGGGGATGCTTAGGTGCTTTAATTGGTCCATGGTCTTTGGCACTTGCTTTTGGCCACATTCATACCTCATACGACTGATGTGTCATTATTTTCTCCTATTTCTTAATCCTTTTTGTCACCATTTTAATTACTGATTAGCCTTAATTGTCAAATTAATTATGCAGTTTTATCATTTGGGCCTACTTGACTAATTTTGTATTTTTAATTTAATTTCAGGAGAATTATAAGCAATTGGGCTTGAATTCGGAATTGGGCTTGGACTTGAAGAGAGCAGACAATTCTATTTTATCAAATCTTATCTTATCTAGATTTTATTTCGTCCAGATTTTATTTCATCCAATCTTATCTTATCTTGTCCAGATTTTATTTTATTCCGTTTATGGGCTTGAACTTAAAACAGATTTGTAAGCTTTGGGGCTGAGGACCTATATAACAGCACCAGGGTTTTATTTTGGAGTTTTTTGAGAGGAGAATAATTTTAGGGTTTTGCAATTCTAGTTTTTACTGTTCACGCACACTGTTCAAGTAACAATAAAATTCGTTTTCTGCAATTTTATTTTTGGTTTCAATCTGTAATTTGGTTTTCTGCTTCCAATTGCAATTTCGTTTTCTGCTGATTAATGGAAGGCTAAGTCTCCAGCGTTGTTTTCTCTTGAGGATCAAGCATAGCTCTCTTTGAGGTTTTGTTATTATTATTAAATTCTGATCAGTTTTTCCTCTTCATCAATTGCTCTGTAATTGTTGCTATTAATCCATGCATGCTTAGTGCTTGATTAATAGTCTATGCGCTTAATTTACGTTCATGTTTAATGATCAGTTTCGTTCATGATTAATTGGTGTATGTGTTGCTTAATCATATAATGACAACCTTATGTTAATTTTCACTTAGTAAGTTAATTTAGGGTTGGATTAAGTGGTTGAACTGATTAGGGATAAATTCTCGTAACCTAGGATAAGAGATTTGCTTGTGAATCAAGGGGGAACAACATGTTTTAATTTTGTTATATTTTTATTTGAATTTTCTTGCAGTTTAATTTACACATACAAACAACCCCCCCCCCCCCAATTTGTTGCTATTTTATTACTATCTGTTATGAACGTTTGGTTGACCATTGCTCGTTGGAAGATGACCTAGGATCATTTCCTAGATACTGCATTTTTAATGTTTATTTGATTCGGGTACGGCCTCCATCAAATTTGGCGCCGTTGCCGAGGAGCAGTGGACCAAAAGTTCATAATAGTGTTTAGTTGTTTTGTGTAGCATTTTGTTTTGCAATTCAGTAGCGTCCCCTATTTAGCGACTATTTCAGCTTTGTGTTTTGCTATGAATAGTGATTAGCAACTGGGAACTAGCGACTGACTTTGCAATTTAATTAGCAATTTTTGTTTTGATAGTTAGAGTTGTTATTTTTGGCTGATTTTTTGTGTGGTATTTTCCTTTGATCCATATTTTGTGTGGAAAATACCAGGAGCACTTGGTGTGGCAGTATTTGAGAGAGACAAAATTTGGGAACTTGTTTTTAGCAAAACTTAAAACGGCCATAACTTTTGCTCCGAGTATCAGAATGACTATTATTATATATGCATTTGGGGTAGAAAAAAATTTCCCATTCTATGACAACCGGCTCGAAAAATCAGCCGTTTACTAAGTTTTTTTTTTATTTTTCAAGTACTATTGTCATATTTTTCCAAACTTTGCTTAGGTATTTTTCATAGTTAGACTTTGAATTTTTGTTTGAAATTTTTTGTGCTATCTTTTCATGATTTTAGGGTGTTGCTCACAAAATTTCAGCTCATTTGGATATTGTTTGATTATAGTTGTAGTTTTAACCCTCCCCTGGTGCTTGTTTGAGAAACACATTATTTGTTGCATATAGTGCATGACTAGGGGCAATCCAGGTGATTTACAACCCTTTGATCTTGAAATAGATAGAACCTTTCATAGATTAGTTAGGCATAGTGTGCATCCTGGTCATTCTGTGCATTTTGAGCATCCTGATCATTTTGAGCATTCTGTTGCAGGTGATTCTGAATATTCTGATTTTGAGCATTTGGCAATTAATTTTCATACTAAGAACATGGCTCAAGCTCCACCTCATGAGAGGACTCTTAGGGAGATGGCTGCACCTGATTTCACTTATGAAAGCTTGTGCATTCAATATCCTGATGAGGATGTTCCATATGTTCTCAAGACTGGACTAATACATTTGTTGCCCAAGTTTCATGCTCTTGCAGGTGAAGATCCTCATAAGCATCTTAAGGAGTTCCATATTGTTTGTTCCACCATGAAGCCCCCTGATGTCCAGGAAGATCATATCTTTTTAAAGGCTTTTCCTCATTCTGTAGAGGGAGTGGCAAAAGATTGGCTATACTACCTTGTTCCAAGATCCATCTCCAGCTAGGATGACCTTAAGAGGGTGTTCTTGGAGAAATTCTTCCCTGCATCTAGGACCACTACCATCAGAAAAGACATTTTAGGCATCAGGCAACTTAGTGGAGAGAGCTTGTATTAGTACTGGGAAAGATTCAAGAAATTGTGTGCAAGTTGTCCTCACCACCAGATTTCTGAGCAACTCCTTCTGCAGTATTTCTATGAGGGACTTAGCAACATGGAGAGGAGTATGATTGATGCTGCCAGTGGTGGAGCCCTTGGTGATATAACACCTGTTGAGGCTAGGAATTTGATTGAGAAGATGGCTTCCAACTCCCAACAATTCAGTGCAAGAAATGATGCTATTGTCCTTAGAGGAGTCCATGAGGTGGCCACGGATTCATCTTCATCTACTGAAAATAAAAAGCTTGAAGGAAAACTTGATGCCTTGGTCAACCTAGTAACTCAACTTTCCATGAATCAAAAATTTGCATCTGCACCTGTTGCAAGAGTTTGTGGTCTATGTTCTTCTGCAGATCACCATATAGATCTTTGTCCTTCTTTGCAGCAATCTAGAGTCAATGAGCAACCTGAAGCTTATGTTGCAAACATTTATAATAGACCCCCATCAGCAGCAAAACCAACAACAGCAGAATAATTATGATCTTTCAAGCAACAGATACAATCCAGGTTGGAGGAATCATCCAAATCTGAGATGGACAAGTCCTCCACAACAACAACAGCCTGTCCCTCCCTTCCAGAATGTTGCTAGTCCAAGCAAGCCATATGTTCCTCCTCCAACACAGCAACAACAAAGACAACAAGCAACTGAGGCTCCTCCTCAACCTTCCTTAGAAGAGTTAGTGAGGCAAATGACCATCCAAAATATGCAATTTCAGCAAGAGACAAGAGCCTCTATTCAGAGTCTGACAAATTAGATGGGGCAGATGGCTACTCAGTTGAACCAAGCTCAGTCCCAAAATTCGGACAAATTGCCTTCACAAACTGTGCAGAATCCGAAAAATGTGAGTGCCATCACCTTGAGGTCTGGCAAGAAATTGAAGTGCCTCCACCAGTAGCAGCAACTACACCTGAACCTATCAAGCTTCATTCTACACCTGAAAAAGAGGATGAGATAGTTGCACAAAAGAGAAAGCTTCCTAATCATGAGGGAGCTAACAAAAATTTTCATGCAGGTGGACCTTCTTCTAGTAGCTCTGACTTGCAGCAGCCTCTTATCCCTCTTCCATTTCCAGATATAGCAATTCCAAACAAAAAAATGGAAGAAGTGGAAAAGGAGATCTTGGAGACCTTCAGGAAAGTAGAGATGAACATACCTCTGCTAGATGCCACAAGGCAGATTCCAACATATGCCAAGTTTCTAAAGGAGCTGTGCGCCCACAAAAGGAAGCTCAAAGGCAATGAAAGGATTAGCATGGGCAGAAATGTGTCGGCATTGATAGGTAAATCTATTCCTCACATTCCTGAGAAATGTAAGGACCCAGGTACTTTTTGTATACCTTGATTATTGGGAACAGTAAATTTGAGCATGTCATGCTAGATCTAAGACCATCAGTTAGTGTCATGCCTCTGTCCATTTTCAATTCTTTGTCTCTTGTACCTTTGTAATCTACAGATGTGGTGATTCATTTAGCAAATAGAAGTGTTGCTTACCTTGCAGGTTTTATAGAGGATGTGTTGGTTCGGGTTGGTGAACTTATTTTTCCTGTTGATTTTTATGTTCTTAATATGGAAGAGGGATTTTCCCATGGTTCAGTTCCAATTATTTTAGGCAGACCATTTATGAAAACAGCCCGAACCAAGATAGATGTTTATGTTGGCACATTGTCTATGGAATTTGGTGATATTGTCGTTCATTTTAACATTCTTGATGCCATGAAACATCCATCTGAGGATCATTCTGTTTTTCATGCTGAGATAATTGATCAGATTGTTGATAATTATATGTTTGATTTTTTATTTTGTTCTTCAATGTAGGAAACATCCATTTTTATCTGATTTGCATACTTGTCATTCCTTATGCATTGAATCTGAATCTGAGTTTGAATTTGATCCTGTGTCTGATTTTTATGCTAAGAGTGAATTTGAATTTGAGTCTGGTGTTGTACCTCTTGATGTTGATTTTTTAGAGTCAGAATGCACTAGCCATGTTGCAGGAAGTACATATACTTCTGACTTGCTTTATGAGGTACTGGCTGAGGAACCTTCTTCTTCTCCTACCCTGGTTCCTCCCATTGTTCAGCCACCACCCACACCAGAGTTGAAGCCCTTACCAGCAACCCTCAAATATGCTTACTTGGAGGACAAGGAAAAATTTCTGGTGATCATCTATGTCTCCCTTGCTGCTGAGCAAGAGGAGAAGTTGTTGCTAGTTCTCAAGAAGCGCAAGAAAGCCATTGGATGGACTTTAGCAGACATTCCTGGTATTAGCCCATCTACCTGCATGCATAGGATACTTTTAGAGGATGGAGCTAAGCCAGTGAGGCATCCACAGCGGCGACTCAACCCCGTCATTCTAGATGTGGTGAAAAAGGAAGTGACCAAGCTCTTACAAGCTGGAATCATCTACCCCATTTCTGACAGCCAGTGGGTGAGTCCAGTCCAAGTTGTTCCTAAGAAGACAAGCCTCACAGTGATTAAGAATGAAAGGGATGAGCTTATTCCCACAAGAGTGCAGAACAACTGGCGAGTCTGCATTGATTATAGGAGGTTGAACCAGGTAACCAGAAAAGATCATTTTCCCCTGCCATTCATTGATCAAATGCTTGAGCACATGGCAGGTAAGTCTCATTACTATTTTCTTGATGGTTTTTCTGGTTATTTACAAATTCATATTGCTCCTGAGGATCAAGAAAAGACCACATTCACCTGTCCCTTTGGCACTTTTGCCTATAGGAGGATGCCCTTTGGCCTATGCAATGCCCCTAGTACCATCCAGCGGTGTATGCTTAGCATTTTCAGTGAATTTTTAGAGAGTTGTATAGAGGTGTTTATGGATGATTTTATTGTTTATGGATCCTCTTTTGATGCATGTTTGGATAGTCTGGATAGAGTTCTTAATAGATGCATTGAAACTAACCTTGTGCTGAATTTTGAAAAATGTCACTTCATGGTAGAACAAGGTATAGTTTTAGGGCATATCATTTCCAGTAGGAGCATAGAGGTAGACCCTGCAAAAATAGCTATTATTTCACAATTGCCTTACCCCTCTTGTGTGCGAGAGGTTCGTTTTTTTCTTGGTCATGCAGGGTTTTATAGGCGCTTTATCAAGGATTTTAGCAAAGTGCCCCTTCCACTATCCAATCTGTTGCAAAAGGAGGTGGAGTTTGATTTTGATGACTGGTGCAAAGAGGCTTTTGATTGCCTCAAGCGTGTGGTGACTACCACCCCTATCATTCAAGCACCTGATTGGACAGCCCCATTTGAGCTGATGTGTGATCCATCCAATTACGCATTGGGGGCTATCCTTGCTCAAAAGATTGATAAGCTGCCTCGGGTGATCTACTACGCTTCCAGAACTTTGGATGCTGCTCAAGAAAAGTACACTACCACAGAGAATGAGCTATTAGCGAAAGTTTTTGCTCTTGAAAAATTTTGTTCATATTTGCTTGGTACACGTGTTATTGTTTATACTGACCATGCAGCTTTGAAGTACCTGTTCAAGAAGGCTGAATCAAAGCCTAGATTGATCAGGTGAATGCTTTGGCTCCAAGAGTTTGATTTGGAAATCCGTGATCGGAGTGGTGCACAGAACCTCGTGGCTGACCACCTGAGTAGGATTGAGCGTGCGTCTGAGGACTCACCCATTCAGGATGATTTTCCAGATGACCATTTGTAAATTCTGTATAGTATTTCTGATTCCTTCCCCACTCCTTGGTTTGCTAATATTGTGAATTATTTGGTTGCTTCTGTTTTTCCTCCCTTAGCATCTAAAGCTCAAAATGATAAAATTAAGAGCGATGCTAAACATTATATTTTGGATGACCGCTATTTGTGGAAGTTATGCAGTGACCAGGTTATTAGGAGATGCATTCCAGACCATGAGATCGACTCGGTCCTTCAATTCTGTCATTCTTTCGCACCAGGTGGCCATCTTGGCATACAAAGGACAGCTCGCAAGGTGCTTGACTACGGTTTCTATTGGCCGACCATCTTCAAGGATGCGTGGAAAATCTCTAGCACTTGTGAGCCTTGTCAGAGAGCAGCAAATGGAGACAAAAAATGCCTCAACAACCCATGTTGTTCTATGAGGTGTTTGATGTCTGGGGTATAGACTTTATGGGGCCTTTCCCTGTCTCTTTTGGTTTTGTTTATATTCTTCTTGCTATGGATTATGTTTCAAAATGGGTGGAAGCCAAACCCACCTGAACTAACGATGCTTAGGTTGTTGTGAATTTTGTTAGATCTAATCTGTTTTGCAGGTTTGGAGTCCCTAGAGCCATCGTTAGTGATCAAGGCACCCATTTTTGTAACAGATCCATGTATGCCTTGCTCAAAAAGTATGGGGTCGTGCACAAAATTTTCACACCTTACCACCCCCAAACTAATGGGCAGGCTGAGATTTCAAACAGGGAGATAAAAAGGATCTTGGAGAAGATTGTGCAGCCGAACAGAAAGGATTGAAGCACCAGGCTGGATAATGCTCTTTGGGCGCATAGGACTACCTATAAAGCACCCATAGGAATGTCTCCTTACCAAGTTGTCTTTGCCAAGGCATGTCATCTTCCTTTAGAGATAAAGCACAAAGCCTACTGGGCTATAAAGACCTGCAACTTCTTTATTGATCAGGCTGGAGAGGAAAGGAAGTTGCAACTAAGTGAGCTAGATGAGATCCGTTTAGAAGCCTATGAGAATTCCAAATTCTACAAGGAGAAGACCAAGAAGTTCCATGATAGTTTGATAGCTAAGAAGGACTTCGTGGTTGGACAAAAAGTCTTATTGTATAACTTTAGGCTCGGACTCATGAGTAGTAAGTTGAGGTCAAAGTGGATTGGTCCTTTTGTGGGGACTAATGTTTTTCCTTATGGTACAATTGAGAACAAAAGTGAATCCACATATAAGAGCTTCAAGGTCAATGGACACCGGCTGAAACCATTCCTCACAAATCCCTTCTTAGTGGATGTAGTGGTGGAGGAGACCTCCTTACTTCACCCTACTTCTCTTCTGCCATGACTTAGGGAGCTTTCTTTTTCTATCTCCTTCTTTACTTTTATTGCACTTGTCCAAATTTATTGATTGTTTTGATTGCTCTTTGATCTTATGATTATGCTACATTGAGGACAATGTGTTGTTTAAGTGTTGGGGGGGAGATTGTTCTTTATTTGGGGTTTTCTAGGTTAATTTTGTTATTTTGGTTTTATGTTTTGTGTACAACATTGCATGTTTCTCTTTGAATTTTGGGTTATGTACAGGTAATGGGTAATTGTTTTTGAAATAGGAGTTTCTTGGCATTTTGTGAATTGAAATCCTTGTTTTTCTCTACATGTCAAGTTAGTTTTGAAAGTTCAAATTGAAAGTGATAGATTTACCCTTGGTGAGAATTTGAGCCATCATCATCTATTTTATTCGGTGTGGTTTTCCCCATTGATTGCTTGAACAATAGCCTTGGCTTGACTCTTGTTGGTACTTCTTGCTTCACATGCATGTTGGGAGATGATTTAGGCATTTTGTTCTTATAAGCCTCTAGCCAAATGAGCCTACCTTGAATTAATTCCTTTGATAGCCCCATCGAGCCTATGCTCCCCTTTCTTTGTTTTGAAGCTCATTACAAGCCTTAAGTGATAAACCATGATCTCACCCTACCCTTAAGGAATTTTGGAGCTTTGGAATTGTTTTGGGGATAAGTGTGGGGGGGGGGGGGGGTATGTTTCATTGGATGATATGTTTTTGTTGGCCATGCTTGATGATGTATTTTGGCCATGCTTGATGTATATACATATATTGCCTAATTGTTGCTTTATTTTTCAATTGCTTTCAATTGCTACTATTCACGTTCAAAAAAAATGAAAAAAAAAAGAAAAAAAAACAGAAAAAGAATAAAGTTGAATACATGAGGTCTTGGTTTGAAGACTTGGATTGGTTTGAGGACTTGGTTGATTTTGTTTTGGGTTTACTTTTTAAGCTTAATTTTTAATTTTGGTTTTGGAGTTTACTACTCTTTCTTGGTTCCCACTTATTCCCCATTGCTCCTCTATTCCTTTGGGTTTTAGCTACTTATCCCATACTTTCCTCTACCTTATCCTTGCCTCATTACAACCATAAAAGACCTTTTGATCCTCATGTGCATGTGTTTGTGATGTGGTTGTCAATTTTAGAGTCTTGCCAAGTCAATGTGGTGTTTGTTTTCATGGGTGCTCTGAGAGTAAACAGTAGCCTAGACACTTGAGAGATAGAGTGCATATCTTGTGAGGCTTTATCACTTTTCATTCTTGAGCTGATTAACTATCTTGCCATGTTTGAGGTGCTTGGATGATTTTCATGACTGTCTTCATTCTTTAACTCTTTACGTGTTGGATGTTACCCATTCCTTGAGATTCATTGAGAAATATGTAATTGTTTTGGTGTTTGTTTGTTTCTCTTTAATGTCTCTGGAATCTAAGCAAGGTATCTGTAGATATTCATTCAAGTTCAGGGTTCAACTTTGAAAATGTAATTTAGCTCACATAGGGTGCAAAGGATACAATTATAATTCAAGGTAAGCTTTTTGGTCAATTGGCTTGTATATACAATCATGGCCTTCATCATGTCCTCATTCATACATTTCATTCTAAAATTCAGAGATTGATGCAAAGACTATTACTCAAAGCTAGTCGTTCACTCACAGTTTAAGATCACACTTTCACCGGTTATGGTTCAAGCTTTTCTTTTTGAATCAACCTGTCTATTGACTAACAATTCTAATTGCAAGTTCACATTCTTGTTCTTTCTTTGTCTAACATACATACTTGCTCAAACTTATGAAAAGAAACACAAACTCCATCATAATCATGCATTCAATCCAAAATCAATTCATAACACCAATTTTCACAAAAAGATAAAAGTGTTTCACTGCATAATCATCAAAGTCAAGTTAAACTATTCCATATGCTTCAAAACAAACATACCAACTATTCACAAAAAGTATAAGTATATAATTATAAACAAAAACCAAAATTACTCAAAACAATGTACTAAAACCAATATAGTTATAATTATTATCCAACAAGCAAAATAATCAGGAATTTAAAAGTCCAGAGATAGATCCTGGGTATCTTGAGTCTGAGCATCCTCCTCATTTGTCAGATGGAAAAACAGGGGAATCAGAGAGATCAACAGCTTCTCCAGATAAGGAATCATAAAGATCAGCAACTTCTCCAACTGGGGAATCAAAGAGAGCAGCAGCTTCTCTAAATAAGGAATCAGAAAGATCAACAACTTCTCCAACTGGGAATCAGGGGGAGCAGCAGCTTCTCTAGATGGGGAATCGAAGATGATAATAAAAGGTGGATATGGGGGAACTACTTCAAGCTTAGGAGAAGGTGGATTCACCACTGGAGATTGTGGATCAGCTGATACTGGTTCAACTCGTGCAGGTGTGGGCTCAGGAGGAGCAGCCTCGTTGGGTCTCACCATTGAAGGTAGAGCTTTAGGCCATGCTACTTGCTCAAGGAACTGCTCCATAGTTATAATTGGCCTTTGGTGAACCAATTCTCGCAAGTTGTGCATGATAATAACTTGTCCTTGGAATAGGCTCTGTAGCATAGGGACTAAGGTTTGGGAGCTCAGGACATTTGGTCCTATTGTTGCTGACGAAGGAGATGGAGCAGATGGTGAAGGGATGTCATCAGCTCTAGCCCTTTTTCTTGATGCCATCTGTAACTACAAAGAAATCAAAATTCCTTAGACTACATTTATTCAAGTTGTTGAAATAAAGGGCTGAAATTAATGATTGGTGCTTAGCGGGATACCGCTTGCTCAGTGCACCCTCAGAAATATAACACATCGGCTTAGTGAAACAGCATGCACTCTAGCCTCATCAATGCTGCAAAAGATATGCGCTAAGCTCAGCATAGTGGCGCTTAGTGGACCAATAATTTCAGAAAATTCATTAAGTACATGGGCTTAGTGGGCTAGGCTCGCTCAAACAGTGGCTACCGCACAGTGGCTTAGCGCGCGACTTTCAACAAAAAAATTGACTAAGTTACCTGGGCTTAGCGAATCAACCTCGCTTAGCCACAGGTATCTCAATAGGAGTATGAGTGTTCATCCTCACAAGATGAACTCACTTAGCGCGGTAGGCGCACTTAGCGAGTTCGTCTGGAAATGCATATATTCAATAAATTTTGATGAACTCACTTAGCGTAGCATGCTCGCTTAGCGAGTTCATCATGTTTTCCAGAAAAAATGCAGAAAACACATATCATTTTCTTCAATATTTTAGCCTCTAAAAGGCATATCAAACATGCAAACCAGTCAGAACTATCTACACAGTACAATCATTCACAAAATTCTAATCTTTCACTAATCTAAAATCATTCAAAGCTTAGCAATCAAAATCTAAATCTATGGTTTTCTAACCAAAGGTTCAACAAAATAAAAGAGAAAGAAAAGGAATGAGGAACTTACTTGAATTGTTGTGTGCTGAAGATGTGTAGAAGATGCAAAAATAAAGCAAGAATGCAGGTTACACAGATTTGGGTGAGAGAGAAATTGCAGGATATGCTCTGAGAATTTTAGGCAAATGTGAGTGTAACTGATGTTACACTCACTTAAGCAATTTTTGACCCTCTCGCTTAGTGAACCGCAATGCTAAGCGCACAGAAGCGGCACTTAGCAAATTCTGCAAGTCATAAAACCTGCAACTTTCGCTAAGCATGGCTCTGGGCCGGCTTAGCTAAAATGATGCATCTTGAATACATAGGGGCATGCGCTTAGCGGATGATGGATCGCTTAGCGCTGCCAAGGCCGTAAAGATTTTCATGACTATCTTGATTCTTTAACTATTTACGTGTTGGATGTTGCCCATTCCTTGAGATTCATTGAGAAATATGTAAATGTTTTTGTGTTTGTTTGTCTCTCTTTAATGTCTCTGGATTTGTTCCTTGCTTTGCTTTTTAATTTTTCCCAGGAGTGCAAAAGGCTAAGTGTGGGGGGATTTGATGTGTCATTATTTTCTCCTATTTCTTAACCCTTTTTGTCACCATTTTAATTATTGATTAGCCTTAATTGTCAAATTAATTATGCAGTTTATCATTTCGGCCTACTTGACTAATTTTGTGTTTCTAATTTAATTTCAGGAGAATTATAAGCAATTGGGCTTGAATCCGGAATTGGGCTTGGACTTGAAAAGAGCAGACAATTTTATTTTATCAAATCTTATCTTATCCAGATTTTATTTCATCTAGATTTTATTTCGTCCAGATTTTATTTCATCCAATCTTATCTTATCTTGTCCAGATTTTATTTTATTCCGTTTATGGGCTTGGACTTACAACAGATTTGTAAGCTTTGGGGCTGAGGACCTATATAACAGTACTAGGGTTTTAGTTTAGGAGTGGAGAGGTTTTTTTTTCGGAGAGGAGAATAATTTTAGGGTTTTGCAATTCCAATTTTTACTGTTCATGCGCACTGTTCACATAGAATAAAATTCGTTTTCTGCAATTTCATTTCTGCTTCAATTTACAATTTCGTTTTCTGCTGATTAATAGAAGGCTAAGTCTCCTGCGATGTTTTCTCTTGAGGATCAAGCACAGCTCTCTTTGAGGTTTTGTTATTACTATTGAATTCTGATCAGTTTTTCCTCTTCACCAATTACTCTGTAATTGTTGTTATTAATCCATGCATGCTTAGTGCTTGATTAATTGTCTCTGCGCTTAATTTACGTTCATCCTTAATGATCAATTTCATTCATGATTAATTGGTGTATGTGTTGCTTAATCACATAATGACAACCTTATGTTAATTTTCACTTAGTAATTTAATTTAGGGTTAGATTAAGTGGTTGAACTGATTAGGGATAAATCGTCGTAACCTAGGATAAGAGACTTGCTTGTGAATCAAGGGGAAACAACATGTTTTAATTCTGTTATTTCTTTAATTCGAATTTGCTTGCTGTTTAATTTACAAAAACCAACAACCCTCCCCCCAATTCGTTACTGCTTTATTACTATTTGTTATGAACGTTTGGTTGACCATTGCTCATTGGGAGATGACCTAGGATCACTTCCTAGATACTGCATTTTTAATATTTATTTGATTCGGGTACGACCTCAATCAACGACACAGGAAATAGAATAACCATGACAGAGTGTACTTTGTACTAAGGGGGTGTATCACCAGGTAGAGAACTCCTTTGGGCCTCAGGCTGATCACCTATGGGAGGGCAATTACGTGCACAACCGGGTGGTCTTGATGAACTCTGCATGGTTTCCTAAGTGAGAGTGTCGTGTGGACATGCTTAGGCAATTTCCTAGGATTTGGTTGTTGGTACGTACCACATTGCATCTGAGAGTTGAGTCAGGTGCATGCATCATTCTATGCAGTCTTGATTGGATCCATGGATGGATGATGAGTAATTGTTGAATGTGGATGATGAACAATTGTTGGATGTGAGTGTCGAATAATGAATGTTGTGTAAGCTCATAATGTTTGCCTATGTTTCTTGCTAATTGTGGTTATTTGGAATTGGTATTGGTTCTTTTTATAATGAACTCACCCTTGCAATTTTGTATCGTGTGGTTGATACCTGTGATGATCGCGAACCTTGTTCGTGGGAGCAGAATGACAGTAGCAGGGTGCAAGGAGTAAGATTCTGGTGAGGAGCCGACGTGATGACGTTGGCATTATTTAGGGAGAGAGAGTTATGTTTTGTAATCAACTCCTCCATAATTGGTTTTCAAGTTTTATGTTGTTGAGTTAAAGATGAAAACCCAAGATTTTAATTATATGTATGAACAGATTTAATTTCCATTATGTGTATGATGTGTAGCGAGTTACTATTCCTATATAATTATATATATTCACTTAAGTAATGGCATGTTGTTAGGACCAAATTACTTCTATTTTCATAAGCAAAATTAAAGGAGTTTATGTTTATTTTTTTTTAAAAATTGAAATTATCGCATATTAGAGTGTTGATATCGTAGCGACGAGGTAGGTCGTTACATTTAGTGGTATCAGAGCATGTCGAACCTTTTGGCCAGTGAGTTGTGAGTCTGCTATGTTTTGATATGCATTCTCTGGTTGCTTTGTTGAATGCATGATGTTGGTTGTTTGCTATTAGCACTTACTCACTAGTTGTGTTTCTATGAGCTATAGAGATTTGATTGTTGTAGTCATATTGGATTTGTTTTTTTTATGTCTGCTATACCATGAGTTTCAATGCCAGGTCACGGGTTATCAAACTGGCCATCTGTATAATTTGTGAAAGGCAATGGGATGGTATGGCAAGCGATCAGAAAATACAAATGATGGAAAGAGAGTGTTAATGTCTTGAGGCATCAACTCTCAAGAGTAACTGAGTAGGAATTTGTGATGGTTGTGATTGTTGTGTGGTTCTTTTTCTTGTGTGTATTCCTTCCATGTCTGACTCCCTGCTGTGTATAGGGAGTGATGGCTAGATGGAATGATCGTGCGATAGCCGATGCCCTTCAAGCCTTAGCTCAGGCTATAGGGAATCCAAACAGGGGAGAAGCTAGTGGAGCTGTTGAGTACCAGGGGTTGGATCGCATCCAACGAAACAACCCTTCTTCTTTCAATGGAGGATACAACCCTAATGGTGCTCAGAACTAGATAAGGGAAATTGAAAAAAATTTCCAAGTTATGGCATGTCCGGAGGGGCAAAAGGTTGCTTTTGGTACATATACTCTAATGGAAGAGGCTGAGTATTGGTGGGAGAATACTCGCCAATGCCTAGAGGCAAAAGGTCAAGATGTGACCTGGGATGTCTTCAAGAGGGTATTTTTGGAGAAATACTTTCCCGAGGATGTTAGGAACAAGAAAGAGATGGAGTTCTTAGAGCTCAAGCAGGGAAACATGCCTATGGCTGAATATGCAGCCAAGTTTGAGGAGCTGGTGAGACACTTTCCCCATTATCAAGGGAGAGATGGTGAAAGTTCCAAGTATGTAAAGTTTCCAAATGGCTTGCGACCTGAAGTGAAACAAGCTGTGAATTACCAAGGTGTTCGTCAGTTCCCACTTTTGGTTAACATGTGTAGGATTTGGGATGAAGACTCCCAAGACAGGGCAACCTATTATAGGAGTACAGGTCCAATGAGGAACAAAAAGAATGGACCTCAACATCGGGGAAAACCATGCTCGACCCCTCCTAAGCAATATGGTAACCGCCATGACAATCAGAGGACTGTTGCTAAGGGATTTGTAGGTGGTAGTGGTAGCAAACCCAATACTTTCCCCACTCATATCATTTGTTACAGATGTAGGAAGCCAGTGCACATCTCCTCAAATTGTCCAGATAAAGATATGATCTATTTTAATTATGGACAAAAGGGGCATACTCAAAGGGATTGTTCACAACTCAAGAAAGAGCAAAATGGTGGGGGTCTGAATGACCAAACTAGACATCCGAAGGCCACTAGAAGAGTCTTTACCCTTAATGGTGTTGAAGCTTCCAAATCCAATGATCTAATCCAAGGTAGATGTTTCATAAATGGGATTTTGTTGCTTGTGTTGTTTGATTCCAGTGCCACCCATTCCTTTATATCTTGTTTATGTGTAGAGAAACTTAAGCTTTATGTGCCTTCTTTACATAAAGATCTAGTGGTAGAGACCCCTACTAGTGGTTCTGTGTTAACTTCTGATGTGTGTTTGAATTGTCTTGTGGAGGTTTCTGGTAGAACATTCTTGATTGATTTGATTTCTTTGCCCTTGAGCCAAATTGATGTTATTCTTGGTATAGACAGGTTATCTTCCAACCATGTCTTGTTAAATTGTTTTGATAAAAATGTGGTGTTTGATGATTCTAGAGTGACTAAGGATATGATGTTTATCTCTGCCAACCAAGTTGTGACATCTTTAAAAGAAGATGCTCAAGTGTACATGATCTTGTCTAGCCTGGAAATAAAGACAAAGGTTTTTATGTGTGACCTCCCTGTTGTCAGAGAGTTTCCTGAAGTGTTTCCTGAGGGTATATCTGGTCTGCCACCTGAGAGAGAGATAGAGTTTTCCATAGACTTAGTACCTGGTGCTGGACCCATATCCATAGCTCCTTATAGGATGTCTCCTATAGAGTCAGTTGAGCTTAAGTTAGAGGAGTTGTTGGATAAGCAGTTTGTTAGGCCTAGTGTGTCTCCGTGGGGAGCACCAATGTTGCTAGTGAAGAAGAAAGATGGAACCATGAGATTGTGTGTGGATTACCTCCAATTGAATAAGGTAACAATTAAGAATAAGTATCATTTGCCTAGAATAGATTACCTTATGGACCAGCTGGTAGGAGCTTGTGTGTTTAGCAAGATAGACCTTAGGTCGGGCTATCATCAGATCCGAGTGAAGTCTGAGGATGCACCAAAGACTGCTTTTAGGACCCGTTACGGTCACTATAAGTATCTAGTCATGCCCTTTGGTGTAACTAATGCTCCAAGAGTGTTTATGGACTACATGAATAGAGTTTTTCACCCTTATCTTGATAGTTTTGTGGTATTGTTCATAGATGATATTTTGGTATACTCCAAGACTAGAGAGGAACATGAAGAACATTTGAGGATTGTGTTGCATACCCTTAAGGACCGACAACTCTATGCTAAGTTGTCCAAGTGTGAGTTTTGGTTAGAGAAAGTTAGTTTCCTAGGGCATGTGATATCTCAAGGGGGTATAGTTGTGGATCCCTCTAAGATAGAAGTTGTTCTTGAGTGGGAGAGTCCTAAGTCTGTTTTTGAGATTAAGAGTTTTTTGGGCTTAGCAGGACACTACTAGAGATTCATAGAAGGTTTCTCCAAGTTGGCTTTACCTTTGACTAAACTGACTCATAAGGGTCAAGCTTTTGTGTGGGATACCCAATGCGAGCATAGTTTCCAAACCCTTAAGGAAAGATTGACGACTGCTCCAGTGCTAGTTTTGCCTAACCCGAGAGAACCATTTGAGGTGTATTGTGATGCATCAAAGATGGGTTTAGGAGGAGTGCTGATGCAAAATGGCCAAGTAGTGGCCTATGCTTCTAGACAACATAAGACTTATGAAAGGAATTATCCCACCCATGATCTAGAGTTGGCTACTGTAGTTTTTGCCTTAAAGATTTGGAGGCATTATCTATTTGGCTCTAAGTTCGAGGTGTTTAGTGATCATAAGAGCCTTAAATACTTGTTTAGTCAGAAGGAGCTGAACATGAGACAAAGGAGATGGTTAGAGTTTCTCAAGGATTATGATTTTGAGCTTAGCTACCATCCCGGTAAAGCCAATGTAGTGGCTGATGCCTTGAGTAGGAAATCTCTACATATGTCTGCCTTGATGGTTAGAGAGATGGATCTCCTAGAACAGTTTAGAGATCTTAGCCTTGCATGTGAGGTTACTCCTAATAGTGTAAGATTAGGAACTTTGAGGATCACTAGTGAGTTACTAGGAAATATCAAGGAGGGCCAAAAGATTGATCCTTTTCTAAGGACTCGGTTAGAGGCTATAGAGTCAGAAAGGGACAGTAGTTTCAATATTGGATCAGATGGAGTTTTGAGACTTCAAGATAGGATTTGTGTTGTCAATGTGCCTGAACTTAGGAAGATGATCTTAAAGGAAGGACATAGGAGTAATTTGAGCATCCATCCTGGTGCTACCAAGATGTATCAGGATTTGAAGATGATGTTTTGGTGGCCCAACATGAAGAGAGAGGTTAGTGAGTTTGTCTTTGCATACCTGGTCTGTCAGAAGGCTAAGATAGAACATCAGAGACCTTCAGGGAAGTTACAACCCTTAGAGATACCCTAGTGGAAGTGGGACAGTATTTCCATGGATTTTGTGGTAGGGCTACCTAGGACCCCTAGAGGTTTAGATTCTATCTGGGTTATTGTTGATAGACTAAGTCTGCTCACTTCATTCCTATTAATATCATATTTTCCTTGGAGAAGTTGACCTCCCTGTATATAAGTGAGATTGTCAGATTACATGGTGTGCCATCTAGCATAGTATCTGATAGAGATCCTAGATTTACCTCTAGATTTTGGGAGAGCTTGAACAGAGCGTTGGGGACCAAGCTTAGACTAAGTTCAGCCTACCATCCTCAGACTGATGGCCAAACTGAACGGACCATTAGTCATTGGAGGACCTTTTGAGGGCGTGTGTCTTAGAGCAAAAAGGAAGCTAGGAGAGTTTCCTTCCATTGATAGAGTTCACTTATAACAACAGTTTTCACTCTACGATTGGCATGGCTTATTATGAAGCTTTGTATGGTAGAAGGTGTAGGACACCCCAATGTTGGCTAGAGCCCGGAGAAGGCCTTACCTTAGGACCTGAAGTGGTACAACAAACCACCGAGAAGGTCAGGTTGGTCCAAGAAAGGATGAGGACTGCTCAGAGTAGGAAAAAAAGTTATCAGGATAAGAGGAGGAAAGATCTGGAATTCAAGGTTGGTGATCATGTATTCTTGAGAGTCACTCCGTGGACTGGGGTTGGTCGAGCATTGAAATCCCAAAAGCTCACACCTCGCTTTATCGGTCCTTTCCAAATTCTTAAGAGAGTTGGCCATGTGTCATACCAAATTGCATTACCCCCGTCTCTTTCTAATCTTCACAATGTCTTTCATGTGTCTTAACTTCGTAAGTATATCCATGATCCATCCCATGTGATTGAATTGGATGACGTACAAGTGAAGGAGAATTTGACGTACGAAACATTTCCTTTGAGGCTCGAGGATAGGCGAACGAAACACCTAAGAGGGAAAGAGATTCTGTTGGTCAAGGTGATCTGGGGGGTGCATCAGGAAAAGATGTCACGTGGGAATTAGAAAGTCAGATGCAAGAAGCTCATCCATCCTTGTTTGCGTCAGGTAAATTTCGAGGACGAAATTTCTAAAAGGGTGGGAGAGTTGTAACACCCTGATATATATATATATATATATATATATATATATATATATATATATGCCACGAGGAAGCTTTCTCAAGGAAGCTACATGAAGCTGTCTCGGTAAAAACGCTGCCCAACCTTTATTAATCGTTGGATTTTCTCTAAATTTGGTCTGGAGCTTCACAGAACAATTTTCCATGATCTGACCATTGGGATCTTTGAGAAGACATCTGGAGTGTGCGCGACGTTCCCATTTCCGAGAGCATTAGTTACTTGTGCGTTTTGAGCTTTGTAGTCCAAGTAGCTTTGGAAAAACGCCATTTCTTCTCCTTCCTTCTTCCAAAACCATTTCCAACGTCCCAAGCTCTTTCTCCATCACCCACAACCACCATTAGCCACCACAAACCGCCGTTGTTCTCCATTGAAACCCCACACCGAGAGGAACCCTTCAACCGAAGCGGAATCTTCCAACTTGCCTCACGGTTTGGGTAGAGAACGAAGCCCTAATCTGACCTTTCATTTTCCTTCGAGGTAACCATGGTTCTATGCTTGTTCCTTGTTAGTTTCAACTTGTCTTTGCATCTTTTCTGACTTTGGAACCACCATTGCATGTTTTACATTTCCTTTGAAAAACCCTAGAGAAAGAGACTTTGTAAACATATCTTTTCATGAAATGGGTGTTATTTTGTGACCTACACTGAACTCCGGTCACATTGGCGTGATCGGAATTTCAAAATGATGTCCCTTTGTAAAACCCGAAATGGTCTCAACACTTTCATGTAGTGGCGTGGGTGTTTGACCCAGAGCATTGTTGTTAGCTTTGTTTCTGAAATTCATATTAAGTCTCCTTCGTTTTGGCATGGTAGAGGCTTACGTGGAACCGACGAGTGGGGACAAAAAAGAAATCTCCAAGTGACGTGACGAGGAACCCGTGGGTAGCTCACAATAAGTGAGGGGAGTTTATTATAAAATTTACCGTTTGACACCATAGTTAGGGTCAGGGAACCTAGCTATGAGAATAATTGTCTGTCCCTGTTGCATGCTGATTTTCCTTTTATAGAAAATGAAGTTTTTTAACTATTGTGATGTGATATAATTGTTATTGCTATGCATGTTGGTTTTCAGGAAAAACTATGATTTCACGAATGGGATACGATATATATATTTATTGTGATGAATGAAATTGTTGTCTCTATTTGATTTGTGTTGTTTGAAGACCTGGGAAGTGTGAATCTCAGGCATGAAAGAAAATATGTATGTGCGGAATGCGATTTATTGCTGATGTCGCTATTGAGGATTTTAATTTATATGTGGTGATATTGATAATTATGATGATATTGATTTGATATGACGTTGTTAATAAAGACCATGTCAATATGAATTGATGTTATTGTTGATGATTATGTGAATATGAAATGAGGTTGCTGTTGTTGTTGATAACATCATTGAGACGAGATGATATTTATGTTGAGAATGATATGGAAATGGAATGTTGATTGATGTTGGAAATGCATTGGCATGTGCATGTTGTGTATGTTCATGGGGGGGTGCATTGACCTTGTCGGACGGCCCATTCATGGGGGACTAGAGTGGTTAAAGAATCTAAGCATTCGCTGCGGGGATGCTTAGGCGCTTTAATTTGTCCATGGTCATTGCACTTGACGGTGCCCATGTTCGATACATTGGATGTTGTGTATGTTCGTGGGGGCTGAAGTGCACTGACCTTGTCGGGTGGCCCATTCGTGGGGGACAAGCGTGGTTAAAGAATCTAAGCATTTCTGAGGGGATGCTTAGGCGCTTTAATTGGTCCATGGTCTTTGGCACTTGCTTTTGGCCACGTTCATATGTCGTATGTAGTGTATGTTCATGGGGGGGAAGTGCACTGACCTTGTCGGATGGCCCATTCGTGGGGGACAAGCGTGGTTAAAGAATCTAAGCATTTCTGAGGGGATGCTTAGGCGCTTTAATTGGTCCATGGTCTTTGGCACTTGCTTTTGGCCACGTTCATACCTCATACGACACTGGAAATAGAATAACTGTGACAGAGTGTACTTTGTACTAAGGGGGCGTGTCACCTGGTAGGGAACTCCTTTGGTCCCCAGGCTGATCACCTATGGGGGGGCAATTACGTGCACAACCAGGTGGTCTCGACGAACTCTGCATGGTTTCCTAAGTGAGAGTGTCGTGTGGACATGCTTAGGTTATTTCCTGGGATTTGGTTGTTGGTACGTACCACATTGCATCTGAGAGTTGAGTTAGGTGGATGCATCATTCTGTGCAATCTTGATTGGATCCATGGATGGATGATGAGTAATTGTTGAATGTGGATGATGAACAATTGTTGGATGTGAGTGTCGAATAATGAATGTTGTGTAAGCTCATAATGTTTGCCTATGTTTCTTGCTAATTGTGGTTATTTGGAATTGGTATTGGTTCTTTTTATAATGAACTCACCCTTGCAATTTTGTATCGTGTGGTTGATACCTGTGATGATCGCGAACCTTGTTCGTGGGAGCAGAATGACAGTAGCAGGGTGCAAGGAGTAAGATTCTGGTGAGGAGCCGACGTGATGACGTTGGCATTATTTAGGGAGAGAGAGTTGTGTTTTGTAATCAACTCCTCCATAATTGGTTTTCAAGTTTTATTTTGTTGAGTTAAAGATGAAAACCCTAGATTTTAATTATATGTATGAACAGATTTAATTTCCATTATGTGTATGACGTGTAGCGTGTTACTATTCCTATATAATTATATATATTCACTTAAGTAATGGCGTGTTGTTGGGGGAATGTATGTTGGGACAAAATTACTTCTATTTTCATAAGCAAAATTAAGGGAGTTTATGTTTATTTTAAAAAAAATTGAAATTATCGCATATTAGAGTGTTGATATCATAGTGACGAGGCAGGTCGCTACAGGGTCCACCCCAGAAACAGTGCTGATAATGGCAACTGCAGCCGCATTGACTTCCATTATCTTCTTCATGCTCATCATGGCCTCCATCATTGTGGCCATCTGTTCTTTCATGGCCTCCATGTCGGCCTTCATCTGTTCTTGCACCTCATCTTCTTCAGCCATTACTCCAGCTCTAGCATGCGTTCAATAAAGGTGTCATAAAGTGCGTTCTCCCCTATTGATAACAATGATTACAGTTTGGTTTTAGGGAAAGAATGCAATGAGCAATGCAACCAATGAAAAGCATGGATGTATGGAATGATGCATTGCTCGTGCTTTATTGTGACATTCTTTGTTTTGCAGAGGAAAATGCAAGGATCATGCATAAGCAAACAGGAAAACAAAAGGTATGCAGTTTGTAGAACAAAAAGTATGTTGAATGCATATGCATGATGATGCAATGACTCATGCAAAATGTGATGCTTGAATATGATAACTGTGACATCCTGGAAATTTCTACCCGAAATTTTTGAAAACGATGTATTTTGAATGATTATATATATATATAAGTATTATTCAGTGTATATGCATATGTGTTCTTGGTAGAAGTAGGAATAGTGGGGGCAAGATACGTGGGTTAGGCTGATTCAGGAAGAGAAATCCATAACTAGAAGGTTATAGGTTAATTCTCAATCAATTAATCTAAAGATCATCGTTTTGCGTGCGACTTAAAATTTAACAAAACCAACCTTTGAACCACGCTCGGGGCTTTATTCTGAGCGTTTTGATATATATATTGCCTACTTTCGAAAACTGGCCCCGACGGGCGCAGAGAAACGCGAGGGACTGGAACCAAAGGAACGGCACGCAAACCGAGGCAGGATTTTGGCATTTCAAAAGGTCAGATTTTTCTCTTCATGTGGCTGAGCATGAGTCACATCAAGAGAAAAGTGGGCCTTTTGCTCCACTCAAATGGAGACATGTGGCATAACTTAAAATAAAATAAAAGAAAAGAGAAAAGCTTTTCTTTTTAACCAAAAAGCTGTTTTCTCTCTCCTCACTCAGCCAAAGAAAATTTCAGAAAGCTTTTTTCTCTCTCTCACGTTGCCATTCTCTTCTTCTTCCTCCACCATTGAAGCTCCAACAAAGCTCCAACCTTTGGTCATCATTTCTGCTCCAAATCGCGAAAGGAAGGCATTTTCGGAGTCGTAAAGCGCATCTCTATGTGTGGGACCTCGAAATTTCAGGTTTGGGTAGACTTCTTTCTCACTTGATTTTCGTGGGTATTGGGTTTTGGGAGATATGATGGGTAGTTTTGCTAGGTTTCTGCTTCATGATAGTTATTTGTGAAGAAATTTGTTGAAAGCATGTTGAACTTGCCATGTTTGGATGAGTTAAGTTTACCCATTCATTTTTAGGGTTTTTATGATGATGCTTGTGATGTTTATGTGCTGAAATTGCTTATGGAAAACTGTTAGAGAAGAAGGGTAGAGTTAACCTAGGGTTAGAAAGTGAGAATATGGTGTTATGAGTGGAAAAAGAGTGAGGTTTTGAGAGTTGGAAGGCCAAATCTGGATTTAGTGGCATTTGGAGGTTAAAGTGAGTTAATCCTAGCTTGAAATGTCATTTAGGACTTATGAGAAAGCTTGGGCTGTACAAGAGAGAAAAACAAATGACCAAAGTGAACAAAGAGTCATTTCTAGGGTAAAATTGGGTGTTGAGGAGTCAAATTTTGATTCGGTGGAATTTTAGGTGTAAATCCAGTTTGAGCAAGTTTAAATTGATGTTATAGACTTGTGTGAGGTGAGAGTTTGCTCCAAATTTACCTCATTCTCAATTTCACTTCTCA
Organism: Glycine soja; assembly: GCF_004193775.1. Classification (NCBI taxonomy): domain Eukaryota; kingdom Viridiplantae; phylum Streptophyta; class Magnoliopsida; order Fabales; family Fabaceae; genus Glycine; species Glycine soja. Next base: position 26,041,967 of record NC_041012.1, on the reverse strand, counting down.
AACCTTGAAAATCCATTAAATTGAGGGGTTTTGGATACCTAGATTTTGTGTTGTTGTGGTCTGAAGCTTGTCCTTGGTTTAGACATGATTGTTACATGATTTGGGACATGTAGGATTCAATTTGGGCAAAATTGGATGAGGGAAAGAGTGGTTTTCGAAATCTGCACTTTATGCAGAATTTTGCTGTTGAAATGTGCAGCAGAATTTTGCATAAGTGCAGAAAAATGCTATGTATCTGCTGGTTGTGGAAAGGGTAGTAAATATGGGGTTCTGGACATTTGCTAGCAGATCCCAACGGTCAAAATGTAGACTTATGTATTAGAGACTTCCAGTAAAATTTTCGAGTCAATCCAACGGTTAACGAATTGGAACGAAGAAAATGTTACTGGGGTATTTGTATGTGAAAAGCTGTGATTTTGAGTTGTGTTTTGGGCAGAGTTTCTGCCTTTGCCCTGTTTTGCTTGGTTTTGTTAGTCCATGATGATTGGATGTGGAATTACCTGGATGTTGTGGAAGCTTGGGAGGATTGATGGGGACCCAGCGTTGAGAGGAACGAGGATAAGGGCTACGTGGGAGAACGTGAGCTCAGTTGGAGGTGGGCAACAGGGGATGGTGGGTTATACGTGATTTGTGGATGTGGAGAATCGTTTTGCACCATCGCCCGACCGCCACCTAGTACCACATGTGATGGGTACCCCATAATCCTACAAGCTTGAAATGAGGAAGTGTAGAAGGGTGAGACTTCCTGCTGTTATTCGTTGACCACAGAGTGGTACCTGGAGATATGTCGCGGGGGTCAGGAGACCTTGGGGACGTCAGGTGGGGTGCTATTGCCCAAAACCAAGCTTGACCAATCCCGACCCAACCCGGGCATAGTCAATTAGTGAGAACCTGTGATGTACCTAAGCAGGCGAGCTTCTGGCAGTCAACAGATAAAAGGAACAAAGACCACAAAGCAAGGAGGCTTGTGTGGTGGCTGGCCAGCTGTGAAACTTGATTGATATATGTGAAATGGCCTCTGGTAATCGATTACCAAGGGTGGGTAATCGATTACAAGGCTTAAAATGATGACAGGAGACTAAGATGGTCTCTGGTAATCGATTACCAAGGGGTGTAATCGATTACCAGGCTTGAAAACGAGGTCAGGAAGCTAGGAGGGCTTCTGGTAATCGATTACCAAGGGGTGTAATCGATTACCAGGCTTAGAAATGAAGGCAGCATGTTGTGGATGCCTCTGGTAATTGATTACCAGGTTGTGTAATCGATTACCAGGTTGTGTAATCGATTACACAGAGGAACATGCCACTGGTAATCGATTACCAGTTATGTGTAATCGATTACACAGTGCATTTTTGCAGGTTTCATGTCCTGAAGCTGTGTAATTCGAGTTTGGCCTCTGGTAATTGATTACCAAGGCTGTGTAATCGATTACTAGAGATGAAAAGCCTAAAGATACCCCTTTTACTTGCATGTAGTGGTTATGAGACGCATTGTGTTGCGGCATAGTTAGATTCTTGTGAAAGAGTCTACCCCTTTCTTTTCTTTCTTGTAGATCGTGATGGCGGCGCAGCTAATCCATGATCGAGTGGAGATGGAGTGCCTAGAGGGAGCTTGGGAGACCCTCGAAGGCCACACGAGGTGCCGATTTCGGGGCACGATTCGATTTACGGCTACTTCATTGGTTCATCTAGATGAACCCGTGCGCACGCTTCAGCGTACTGTGGAGTGGATACTACCCACGCCTACACCATACCGTCTAGTGGAGCCAGTCCAAGTGATCGAGGTGACATCATCCGAGGAAGATCCTGAGGAGGATCCCGAGGAGCTACCTCCTGAGCCTGCTGTGGATGCTCTTGACTTTCTAGAGGGTGATGAGGACCCACTCCTTGAGGTGGATTCTCCCGAGGACGTCATGTCGGCATCTGAGGCAGACTCTACGGAGGATAGTGGTCCTGGAGAGATGGCGATCAGTGGAGGCTCTTCATCATAGTAGACAGCTCATTGGATTAGTTTTGTATACTTTTGAGGGTGGGTGTATCTAGGACTGACTGTTAGGTTTACTCTTTTGTTTTTGTATGGGTAGACCTATTGTATAGGAATTTGATGATTGTATACATGTGGCTGAAGCCACCACTGTGGACGCCTTTGCTCTGGATGACACTATGTATTTTGTAAAACTCCCATATTTTGGACAGCTTTTAAATGATGAATGTACTCATGTTTAATCTTGTTAATTGGAAAGAAAGCAGTAGCAAACTTTATTTGCAAAAGAGTTTACCGACCGTATTTTATTTTATTATTTTCACGTGACGACCTAAAGTAATGGCTGGTATACTCTTCCTTTTGAAACAACAAAATAGTTTAGAGATTACGAGTTGTCGCAACCTACCCTTCGGCGGGAGGGCGACGCGAGACTCGCGGGATGCGTGTTCCACGAAAGGAATACGCGCGGAGTCGCCACCAACGTTTATTTGAGGAAAACGTCGGAAAAACCGGAAAAGACGCGATCTACGAACTTTTAAGTGAAAGGTTCGGGAGTTGTATTTACGCGCGGGGAAGGTATTAGCACCCCACACGTCCGTCACAAGGGACGGCAGCCTTTAATCGAATGTGCAAACATGACTTTGATTTTTACGTTCCCTTTTATGTCCTTATATCCTTTATACCCTTTTTATATTTTTTCTCTTTTAGTGGTCGACAAGGGTGTTTCCCTTTGCTCCTACGTATTCCTCAATTTGCGATGAGGAAATCAGACCTACGTAGTTCTTTCGGAACAAAGTGTTTGGTTTAAGTTTGTTTTTTGTCTTTTTTTTAAAATATGTTTTTTATTTGAACAAAAGGTCATTTAAGGTGTTGGACCATTAAACGGTCTTTTGATTTTGAAAGGAGAGAAACGTTAAGGCATTGGACCATTAACGATCTCTTGTTTTTGAAAGGAGAGAAACGTTAAGGCATTTGGACCGTTAACGATCTCTTGGGGTGGTCGACAAAAGCGGGGCTTTTGCTCCTACGTATCCTCAATTGCGATGAGGAAATCAGACCTACGTAGTTCTTGCAAAAGCGGTAAAGTCACATGTTGATTTTATGCTTTTGAACGGTCCATGTTAACCGATAAAAGCAAAGAGGACCGTTTAAGGCGTTGGACCTTAAAACGGTTTTTAGTGATTTTTCGGAAAAAAACTTGATTTGTGAGTTGATTTTAGTCTTAGTTTCACTTTGGTTATTAATCAATTCATTCAAGGAAACTTCCAAAGAAAAACGTCCGATTGATTTTTTTTATTATTTTATTCAAAGATATTTTGATTATTTTATTATTATTTTTCAAGATATTTTGATTATTTTATTATTATTTTACTTTTTTTGGTTTAACCGAGGTTATAGCGTGAACGATCGGTTAGATTTCGTTTTAACAGTGATTAAACGAGATTACAACACAAATGATCGGTTGAAATTCATTTTATCATTTATTAGACGAGAAAACGGCTTAAATAAATGGTTAAAGCACGTTAAAAACTAAAGAAAAGAAAACTGAAAGTAAACGAAATTAAAGTGAAAGTACACAAAACAAGAAATGAATTGAAAGTCTCGGATTCGAAAACTTACCCGTTGAAGAACGAAGAACGAACGAAGAACGGATGAAGAACGGTGAAGAACGACGAAGAACGATGAAAAATTTCCACAGAATCGCTTACGGAAGCGTTACGGAAGTATTTCGACTTGATTTTTCTTCACGAAAACGTGTTTTTTGCCCAAAATAGCCGAAATGCATAGCCAAAGGGGTCTTGAACATTTTGAAACAGCTCCCCCCTCCCCTATTTATAGAAAAAAAGGGAGGTGCTTGCCGCCCAAAGACTTAATGAAGAAGATTTCTAAGCGCACCCGAATTACTAAGTTCACCCCCCTTTTCGTATTTTACGGAAAAGTTACGGAAGCCTTACGGAACTGTTTTCGAATTTGATTTTCATCTTTTTTCTCTTCCCTTTCACCAATGTTAAGTGGAATATGCTTACCCAAAGTTTTCGGAAATTTTACGGAAGTATTAAGGAAGCCGCGGAAGCCCCGAAAACCATTTTTCAAAAACGTGGAGGAGCTTGCCGCCCAGTTGCTTCCTCCTTAAGCAACCCAACTTCCAAAATGTTACGGAAACTTACGAATCTGAATTTGTATTTACACCCCTATCTTGATAAGTTCACCCCCCTTACCTTTTTTGGTGATTCTTTTTTCGTAAAGTTACGGAAACTTACGAATCTCGTAACGATACTTGTTTTCTTTCCGTAATGTTACGGAACCTTGCGGATTACATAATCATCCCCTTTTTGACTTACGGAATGTTACGGAATCTCACTTAATTATGCAACGATGCTTCCATTTTATTTCCGGTGTGTCACGGAAACTTACGGATTGTGCATCAATATTTTTTTGGTTTTCCGGCATGTCCTGGAATTTCACAAATTGCCTAATGATGGGTACCAAGCACCTCACAAGGACCAAAGAAAGGTCGCATGTCATCAAGCAAAGGTCCCCGGACGAAATTAGGGTATGACAGTTGCCCCTCTTTACTTGTCTTTTATTGGAGATAAAAGGAAAGTAAAGATAAGACACTAATTTCGTTCCTCTCGATTTGACGAGAGTCGCGGGCGACCATAAAATCTCCACATGCAAATGACTTGTTGTTCCCAGAATTTCACAAATTGCCTAATGATGGGTGCCAAGCACCTCACAAGGACCAAAGAAAGGTTGCATGTCATCAAGCAAAGGTACCCGGACGAAAATTAGTGTATGACACTAATTTCGCTCCTCTCGGTTGACGAGAGTCGCGGGTGACCATGACTTGTCGTTCCCGGATTTCCACAAATTGCCTAATGATGGGTGCCAAGCACCTCACAAGGACCAAAGAAAGGTCGCATGTCATCAAGCAAAGGTACCCGGACGAAAATTAGTGTATGACACTAATTTCGCTCCTCTCGGTTGACGAGAGTCGCGGGTGACCATGACTTGTCGTTCCCGGATTTTCACAAATTGCCTAATGATGGGTGCCAAGCACCTCACAAGGACCAAAGAAAGGTCGCATGTCATCAAGCAAAGGTACCCGGACGAAAATTAGTGTACGACACTAATTTCGCTCCTCTCGGTTGACGAGAGTCGCGGGTGACCATGAAATTTCCGCATGTAAATGACTTGTTGTTCCCGGAGGAACAAAAGGTGCAAAAGACTATGTCAGCCTCTGCATGCTATCAAGCGTTCTGTCTTACAGATAGCAAAAGAATGTTTATACGGATAACCACTCGGGTATTTCCGCGTATCATCGGGCCCGCCGCCTCTAGATGATACAAGGGTGCAGAATGACCAAATTTGGTCTCTGCTTGTCATCGGGCCCGCCGCCTCTGGATGACAAAAGGGTGCGGATAACCGTAAGGTATCTCCGCGTATCATCGGGCCCGCCGCCTCTGGATGATACAAGGGTGCAGAATGACCAAATTTGGTCTCTGCTTGTCATCGGGCCCGCCGCCTCTGGATGACAAAAGGGTGCGGATAACCGTAAGGTATCTCCGCGTATCATCGGGCCCGCCGCCTCTGGATGATACAAGGGTGCAGAATGACCAAACTTGGTCTATGCTTGTCATCGGGCCCGCCGCCTCTGGATGACAAAAGGGTGCGGATAACCGTAAGGTATCTCCGCGTATCATCGGGCCCGCCGCCTCTGGATGATACAAGGGTGCAGAATGACCAAACTTGGTCTCTGCTTGTCATCGGGCCCGCCGCCTCTGGATGACAAAAGGGTGCGGATAACCGTAAGGTATCTCCGCGTATCATCGGGCCCGCCGCCTCTGGATGATACAAGGGTGCAGAATGACCAAACTTGGTCTCTGCTTGTCATCGGGCCCGCCGCCTCTGGATGACAAAAGGGTGCGGATAACCATAAGGTATCTCCGCGTATCATCGGGCCCGCCGCCTCTGGATGATACAAGGGTGCACGTCACATGACCTCAGGGTCAGTATGACAAAGATTATGGGGCGGCCGACAAAAGCAAGGCTCTTGCTCCTATGTATCCTCCAATGAGGAACTCAGACCTACGTAGTTCTGGATAATTTGTGAGACTTGAAAAGTCTCCATCGGAAAATGCTGACATCTCTGGAAAGGGCGCAGATGACCATATTGGCCTCTGCTCGTCAATCACACTTGGGGTGACTGAATGACGAGGTGCGGATAACCGTAAGGTGTCTCCGCGGGCTACCAGCTCTTGAGTCATGGCAACAAAAGGCGGTATGGTCGACAAAAGCGAGGCTCTTGCTCCTACGTATCCTCTAATGAGGAACTCAGACCTATGTAGTTCTGGATAACTTGTGAGACTTGAAAAAGTCTCGGTGTTTTCTTCGCTAAAATGCAAACATGCTTTAGTAAAGAGATAAATATTCCAACTGATTAGAGCAGCACACGCTTTTTTGAGTGAAAAACAATGCGTTTACCGGGGAAGGAGAGTCTGCTGATGAAATCCCCCATAACCTTAACTGAGATTTTGGATGTTAGCATTTCGTTTCTAAATGAACATTTAGAGGAAACACTGGGTTCGACAAAATAGAAGAAAATCACTCAAAGTGTATCAATCTCGCACAGGTAAGTGTTTCATCCTAATTCCGAACCATAGATATATCATGACTTGACTTTGCAAATTATTTCCTATCAAATCAAAAATTACATGTGTGATCATGGATCAATAGGACTTCCCTTGGGAATGGGTTCTTTTGGTGGGTTTTTCGGCTTTTGTGTGTTTTTGGCTTTTGATTTTTTTGTTGGCTTTTTCCTTTTCTGTCTTTGTTTAGTGCGGGGCGAAAAAGTCGCTAGCGCACAAGATTTTGGTTGGCAATTAAAGGGGGAAGACCATTTTAGGTCGTGGTTTCCTTTCCTTCTTTTTGTTCATTTGGTGACAATTCTGTATTGTTCAGATATTGTCCGGTCCAAAGACCTCTCTGCACATTTCTTCTGGTTTCTTTGACCAGGAGCTTTCTTCTTTTTTACTTTCTCCCATTCTTTGGTTGGGAATTTTCTTTCTTTTCTTTTTTCTTTCTCCCACTCTTTGATTGGGAATTTCCTTGCTTCCTTTTTTCCTTTGATTGGAAATTTTCCTTCTCTTTTTCTTTGATTGGAAATTTTCCTTCTCTTCTTTTTTGCTTCCGAGGGTAAGGATTGACATTCTCACCCTGGGTCAAGGTTTATGGTGAGTCAGGATTTTGGCTCAAGACTTGTAGAATGGCTAGGCATGATACATGTCAGGGTTTGGTTTGGCTCAAGGATAAAAGGGATGCCCCACATTATTTCCATGACACAAATGCAAAAATGATGATTTGGAAATTTTATGCAAAACTGGTCATGCATGCACCTATGTGGACACTCAAGTGTCAAATTTTTATGGTCATGTGATGCTAAGGCTCAGGATTCATTTCCTCTATTTTAGTCAACCCAATGTTTCCAAAATATGTTCTTTTATCCATTTGTGCATTCATCCAAGTTCATTTCGGGCGTCCGGGAAAATTTCACAGCATTCACCCTTCAGGTGTACACACATTTTTTTTTTTCAAAAACTAGCTATGATCAGCGAATTTTTCTTCAAAGAAAAGTTGGAAGTCATCTCTTTTCAAAAGCATGTTGGTTTTTCAGCTAGACAACTTATTTTTCTTTTTTCTCTCTTTTTCCTTTTTTTATTTGTTATTTCTTTTTCTTGTTTGTTTTTGTTTTTTTTTCCTTTTTTTTTTCATGAGGTATTTTGCTACCTAAACATGTGTATATTTTTGTGAGGTATTTTTGCTATATACATGCATATCCAAGGTATCTTGCTACCTAAACATACATATATATATTTTGTGAGGTATCTTTTTGCTACGTACATGCATATCTAAGGTATCTTGCTACCTAAACATACATATATATATTTTGTGAAGTGTGTTTTTGTTTACATACATGCATATCTAAGGTATCTTTCTACCTAAACATACATATATATATTTTGTGAAGTATTTTTTTGTTACATACATGCATATCTAAGGTATCTTCCTACCTAAACATACATATATATTTTGTGAAGTGTTTTTTTTTTGTTTACATACATGCATATCTAAGGTATTTTCACTACCTAAACATACATATATATATTTTGTGAGGTATGACTACCTTCCGAGCTTGCGCTTGTTTTATTTAAATCCCCAGGATCATGAGCAACTAGGTGCATCCTACTATAAAAAGTGATCAAATAACAAACATAGATTCAAAAGGTACTAGGTTTCCTCCTAGTAGCGCTTCTTTAACGTCTTTAGCTGGACGCCTTATGACTTGTCGGTCACTGACCTAGTACTTTTCTTACATTTGGCTTTGGACTTGGTCGCCTATTGGTCGGCCATGTTGTGTAGGCAATACTCAAACCTTTTTGTGGATGAGCAGAGGTGAACTCTAGAGGTGATGGCGGTGCGTCTGTTTCCCGCTGCCGACCATCCCAATGCTACTGTGGTGTCTCGCCCTGCGCCCGTTTGGGGGCGCAGTACTTCTTGATGAAAGCTCGATTAGTAGGGGGCTTGATGCCCTTGCTGGAGGTGACAGGTACTCCGTAGAACTGACAAAGACCCGTAATTAGAGCTTGACAATTCCAAGACCCTGTTGGACTTCTTCGGGTCCACTAGGTGTCTTGCAGTCGCGATCCCTGCAAACAATAGATGAAATCAGAAATCAGTTGAGCGATGTGCATACTTACCTATGATGACGTGACCTTGCCGGGGGGGTACGGGCACCCTGTAGGACTGATAGAGGCCCGTAACCAGAGCTGGAAACCCCAGGGCCCTGTTGGACTTCTTCAGGTTCACTGGGTGTCTTTGTGGGTGCGATCCCTACAAACAAATAAATGGTATCAGAAATCAGTTGAACCATATGCATACTTACCCATGTCGGGACGGCACAGACCAACTGATACTTCCGCAGGGGGAGATTGGCATTGCGGTCGCTGGGCAGAATGTTGCTAAGTAGCAATGTCATCTATATCTGTGTAAGAGTGGTCATGTTGGTGCGCATGGTCCGCACTCTTCTCTTTGCAGCGGCACGGGTGAAATCTTGCCCCGGTATGCATAGTAGCTGTGTGATAGCCTCCCTTTCTGGTTGTGCTTGCACAGTTGGCCCTCCTCCAATATTAGGGAGTGGCCTAGGAACCGTTAAAAGGAAACTACTGGCCCCTTAACCAGGAGTGAAAGTCTCGGTTAAGCATTTAAGGGCAGAGGACCTTAAATCCTCTTAAGGTGTGGATGTGGAGCACACTGAAAATGAGGACACGTAGCCCTCTAAAGGTGAGGGCGTGGAGCCCTCTCAAGGCGAGGATGTGTAGTCCTTTGGAGGTGAGGGCGTGCAGCCCTCTGTTGGCGAGGACGTGTAGTCCTCTTTAGGGTGAGGGCGTGCAGCCCTCTATTGGCGAGGACGTGTAGTCCTCTCAAGGTGAGGGCGTGCAGCCCTCTGTTGGCGAGGACGTGTAGTCCTCTCAAGGTGAGGGCGTGCAGCCCTCTGTTGGCGAGGACGTGTAGTCCTCTCAAGGTGAGGGCGTGCAGCCCTCTGTTGGCGAGGACGTGTAGTCCTCTAAAGGCGAGGACGTGTAGTCCTCTCAAGGTGAGGACGTGCAGCCCTCTGAAGGCGAGGATGTGTAGTCCTCTAAAGGCGATAGGTACAAGTACCCAAGGGTCCACCCTTATGAGAAAGCAAGAAATCGACTCATCGAGAGGGCCGGTCATCCCAAATCCACAAGATTTGGACATTAGATGTAGGAAATCTATGCAGTTAACATGATTTTTAGGGATGCAGATGCATGCAACCTTTGTCGTGAAATTTGGTAAATGCGGACTTCATATGAAACAATGCAATGTAATGGAAAGTTGTACAATGTTCATGACATTCTTTCCCTATTTTGTGATTTTGATTTTGATTTGATTTTTTTTGGAAAACACAAATTGACTGTCCTTTTGAAAGAGGTGATAGTCCATGCAACCTTATCCTATCTTTTGCAAATCTCTCCAAGAACTCCCTCAGAGTGTGTGTTCTGTTTGATTTAGTCATTTGACCATTTTGGAGTGACGGCAATGGAGTCGTTTGATGTTTAATCAATCCATTGAAATCCTAGGGTTTGTCCCCCCTTTTTTTTTTGTTGAAAACATCGATGGGTGAGAACTTTTGATCGGCCCCTATGTTCACTTGAGGCTTATGCACGGTGCCCCTCATTGCCCCAATGTAAGGCTTTGAGGTACAATTCGTTGTCTTTCATCATGACCTTGTAGGAGGGAACCTATTGGGTGAGAACTTCTAATCTGCCCCTAGGTTCACTTGAGGCTCATGCACGATGCCCCTCATTGCCCCAGTGTAAGGCTTTGAGGTACCAATCGTTGTCTTTCGTCATGACCTTGTAGGAGGGAACCTATTGGGTGAGAACTTCTAATCTGCCCTTAGGTTCGCTTGAGGTTTATGCATGGTGCCTTTCATTGCCCCAGTGTAGGGCTATGAGGTAACCATCGTTGTCTTGTTTTCATAGCCTCGTAGTGAGGAAGAATGAAAGAAGCAGTTGATTCTTGCAAAAAGAATTTTTCCAAGGACGAGAAATAGTTGAAGGATTTTTTGATGGATTAAGTCAAATGACTCCTATGTAGAAGCAAGATGCTTTGATGATGCCAAAGGATCAAGTGCTTCCAAGTTTTATTCAAGACAAGAATCCAAGAATCCAAGAAAATCAAGATATATGATCAAGTTGATTTCTAGAATCTTAGGAAGAAGTTTCCAAATTGAAAAAGCAAAAGGTTTGGCCAAAGAATTCTATCTAAATCATTTTAAATTGAGATTTACTCTCTGGTAATCAATTACCAGCAGCTGAAAATGTTTATAACAGTCACTAGAAATTGAATTCAAAATTTATAATGTGTAATCGATTACACATGGATGGTAATTGATTACCAGCAGTTTATTCAAATTTTAAAGCCTGTGATCGATTACACAAGTCTTGTAATCGATTACCAGAGGAGATTTTCAGAAAATAATTTCCAAGAGTCACATCTATTCAAATGGTTTATGAATGGCCATCAAAGGTGACTTGGAAACACGAATTTAAAGAGAGTTTTCATTGCCCAAAAGTTTTATCCTCTCAAAAAGATTCCTTGGTCAACCACTGGCATATTCAATAAGGAATTTTGATTGATCTTCATTGTACAATCTATCTCTTTTAAGAGAGATTTCTTCTTCTTATTTCTGAAAAGGGATTAAGAGATCGTGGGTCTCTTGTTGTAGAGGATTCCTGAACACAAGGGAAGGGTTGTCCCTGTGTGGTTCAGACTTTGTAAAAGGAGTTTTACAAAGAGAGTGGAAAATCTCAAGTGGGTTGCTTGAGGACTGGACGTAGGCGCGGGAAGTGGCCGAACCAGTATAAATCAAGTTTGCATTCCTCTCTTCCTTTAAACTTCTTTTATTTATTGCTATTTATCTTTTGCTTTAAAGAAGTTTATTTTGAATTGTCTTTTGAGTAATTCATGTTTAAGGGTGCATTGTTAATCCAAAAAGAAAGAGTGATAGTTCAATTGGGGAATAGTCTTTGCATCTTAATTCAACCCCCCCTTTCTTAAGATAACTGAGGCAATTTGTCCAACATCCTATTCTTGACAACTCGCTTCTCCAAGAAGACAAACTTTCCGGAATGATAAAATGAAGTCACATGAACGTCTATATTTTTACTTGAAAACACAGTCAATCAAATGCCCCCTCTTTTTTCTTCTTTTTTTTTTTTACTTTACTCGTCGTTTTACGACACCCCCACCAATGTGCAAGATGAGTAATCTCTGATTGAACAGTCTTGGAAGTCAACACTCAGGAGCGCAGGTTGCTTGAGCAAACAGACCAATGGCTTACACTCACATTCCGGTGGAAGTTGAATAAGCAAAGATGTGTTTTTGAGAGGATGAGAGAGACAAGGATGTCCATTTTATCCATATCATTTAGCATTGTAACTGTGGTTTATAATAATGGCATAAACTTGAAAATCCTGATGAGTCATAACAACAGCTTCCAAAATTGCCCCATGTATGGTGTTGCTTGTCAATGTTAGGATTCAACAAGCGATTCTCCTCAAATTTCAGCCAGCCCGTATCAATTAGACTTCACACTTTATGCTTCGGGGTCATACAATGCTCAATGGAATGCCCCGGGGCTCCTCCATGATATGCACATGTTGCGTTCGAGTCATATCCTCAGAAAAATGGGGGTTTGAGGGAACCTAGCAGGGGTTATGGCTACCATTGCGTTATCAAGTAGATATGGGAGCAAGTTAGCATATGACACCGGAATTTGGGGTGAATCCTACAGGCTTTTCGCTGCAAAATTCATTTCTTGGTTGGTGTTTTTTTTGGTTTGTGCTAAAGGTGGTCTTCATCATTGGAAGTGCGGTAGACAGGCTTTGTGGTTGATTTAGGGATGGCCTTTGTGGATAACTGGGTGGTGGGTAAGGAGGAGGTTTGTTATTGACTGAGTAATGACATTGTTGGGTTTGGTGGGAAACTTGGCCGTATAGGAATGGCAGTCACAGCATGGGTTTCTCCCTCTTTCTCACCCTCTTCATTTGCCCCAGTTTTCTCATTCGTCCAAGCAGGATGACTAAATTTGCCTTTTTTCAGACCCACATTGATCCTTTCACTGGCAAAGACCAAATCCTCAAAGCTTTGAAGGTGCGTAGCCCACCGTCTTTTCATAGTAGAGTATCGATAATGTGTCTACCATCACGATCATCGTCTCCCTTTCCATCATTGGGGGTACCACCTGGGCCGCCAGATCCCTCCACCATTTGGGCGTGTTCTTTGAAAGATCCGTCCCCCTTTTTGCAAATGTTCTGTAGTTGCATCCTATCCGGAACCATATCAAAATTGTACTGATACTGCCTAACAAAGGCAACCATTAGGTCCTTCCAAGAATGGACTCGGGAAGATTCCAAGTTAGTGTACCAGGTAACAGCTACCCCAGTAAGACTTTCTTGGAAGGAATGTATTAGCAATTCCTCATCTTTTGCGTATTCCCCCATCTTCTGACAATACATCTTTAGATGGTTCTTGGGACAAGTAGTCCCCTTGTACTTGTCAAGGTCCAGCACCTTGAACTTGGGAGGGGTGATGATATTGGGTTCTAGGAACAACTCTTTTAGGTTAGCAAAGGCATAATCTTCACCTCCTTCAATGGCCCTGAGCCTTTCCTCTAGATGATCCAACTTTCCCATTTCTGCCATAGCATGAGGGTTTTTACTTGTCGTGGAATGCAAGAGGTGTAGTTGTGGGTGATACTGAGGGCCTTCCAAAGGGTTTTGTAGGGGTATACCACCAACTGCTTGCCCTTCCGTGGCATATCCGAGGCAAGGCTCGAAGTCGGCTAGATTGTGGTGGGGAATTTCATGTGTCCCCCCCACGGATTAAGAGACATGTGCATGATCAGTTTGGGGTTGTTGGCTCTCAATGGGTATAGGAGTGGAGTTATTGACATTCTTATTGGGAGTGTACGCCACTTTGGGTGGCGTATAGTTTGGGAGGCAAGCCATATGGCGGGAAGGCGTGCTTGTTTTGAATTTGCACATCATGGGGTCATCCGTACTTCCCAAATCTTTGCCTACCATATTTGAGGTTGGATGATTCATTTGCTTGAGGCCAGATGGGAGCATCGGGTTCACCTTAGCAATAGCGCTAGTAGCGGCAACTATAACCGCATTGGCTTCCATTATCTTCTTCATGCTTATTATGGCCTCCATCATTGTGGCCATTTGCCCTTTCATGGCCTCCATGTCGGCCTTCATCTGCTCTTGCACCTTCTCTACTTCACCCATTACTCTAGCTCTAGCACGGGTTTGGTAGGGGCGCCGTAAAGCGTGTTTTTTTTTTTATAATAACGATTAAGTTCATTTTATTTTATTTTATTTTATTTTTCAAGGAAAGAATGCAATGAGCAATGCAACCAATGAAAAGCATGGATGTATGCGAATGATGTACAGTTGAAGTATTGCGAATTTTTACGCAGGATATGGGGTTGAATCAATTTAGATTTTCAACATGATCCATGACATCTTTGTCAAGGTGAAACTGGAAGTAACAAGGACATCAACAATCCTAACTATGTTTGGCAGTAGACGAAGCAGTGATGTGACTCGATTCATCTTTTGCCCCAATTTTGCAAGACGGTTACTTCCATATTTCAACTTGACTTGATGAACCTTTTTGTAAAAGCATGAGCTTGGTTCAACCCTGTATCCCAGGGAATGGCAATTTTGATCGCCAATACTTCAACAACATTTCATAGGGATGAAAGACTCGAGAATACGCATGCTATGCATGGAAAATGTAATTATGAGATTGAGATGCCCGAAGAAACACCCTTTCTTAGTTAAACATGCATTAGGTACCATGTTCAATCATTTTGTTTTTAAGTGAAATGGGTTTATGATCCCAACATGGTTGGCTCATGGTACGGAATATATGCAACTAAGAATGCTGCGTGAATTTTTGTACTTCCCTTTTTTTTGTTTTTGTTTTGTAGAGGAAAATACAAGGATCATGTATGAGCAAACAAAAAGTATATTGAACGCATATGATGATGCAATGACTCATGCAAAATGGGAATGTGATAACGGACAAATGCAGGAACGATATGTTCATTATGATGCTGAAGAGATGTTTATGCGGTGCATGATATGAATGCATTTTACGGACACGAGAGCCCGGAAAATTATCTCTTCTTACTCGCGCATTTGGGGGCGCAGTGCCCCATATGTACAATTAAGAAGGTGATATGGACCTTCCGGCTTCCCGTGACAAAGGACGAGACCAACATACAATGCATGCTAGAGATAAAATGCGGGAGTGACTTGATTCGCACTGATTTTTGGAGTAAAAACGTGGGATAAACTCATTTTTTTCAAAAAGTTATAACTAGTCAAGATCTGAGCGACAATACAAACTTCCTAGCGGTTTCTAATCATACGGTCCATTAAGTCTATCATATGCTGACAATAGCTGAGAAGTCCGTGGATCTCCTCGGGGGCAGAGTAGGTGTCCGCCACTGCTTTGGCCTTGGCTAGCAATCGGGGAAGTTCTTGACTCCTGTTCAAAGTAAGAGCAAATCAGTCCGTCCACATTGTTGCCTCTTGGTGCAATGAATCAATTACCCTTTCCCTTTTCGACGCACGAGCGGTGACCTTGTAGTGGATAGACGGGCCTACCTTCTTGGAGAAAAAAGGTGTGAAACCAGCCACACATAGAGAGCCAGTGCACAACAAACAATTCTTGCGCTGCTCTTTTCACATCCCTGGTCGAACGTGTCATACATGGCCAAAATGTCGACGACCGGGCTTTCCTTGCCATGATGAAAGGCGAGGAAAGCGTCAATCGCTGCTAGGTCCACTAACCCTTCCATATTCGGAAAGAGGACAACTCCAAAGATCAAAAACGCCAAGATGTCAATAAAAGAAAGCCCATTCGCCTTGATTTTCCAAGGCCTTTGCCCTTTCCTCCAAACACTTCCTTGGTACTCCGACTACTCCATTTCTGTTTTGCTTTAGACGTTCCAACTCTTGTGCTGAGATTTTCACTACCTTGGCAATTCTTGTCGTGGAGGGATAGAACCCAAAGAAAAGATATGGCTTCCTTCCTCCCAGTTGGCATCCCAGGATTTCTTCCAACTCTTTCACAGTCGGCACTAGCTGGAAGTCCTCAAATGTGAAGCACCTTAGGGGCTGGTCATAATACTGGGAAAGGGATGCAATCGGTTCCATGGAGACTTCTACCCTAGCTAGGTCCCAAATCTTACCATAGGCTTTGCGGAAGGCTTGCTGTTGAAGTTGACCCATTAATTGCCCCAACTCTCCTAAACTAGTGACCTCTAAGCTCTTGATTTTGACTTGATAGAACCTCTTTTTAAGCGAAGGCTTTTGACTTGATCCCATGTTTTACTAAAGTGAAATAAAATCTAGTGCGAATCAAAACTCTGACATCTATCATGGGTGGAATGGATGAATGCATGAAGAAATGCATATGACACAGATGCAATTTACGAATACGGGAGCCCGAGAAACTGTCTCCTTCTTAGATACAACGTCTAGGGGTAGCAAAGTGCCCCAACGTATGTATTTAAAACGGTGACACGGACCCTTCGTTGGTTTGTTTACAGAGGGGATCAAGACAGAACCCATGTGCGATGCATATGCGAAAGGCGCAACACGGGAATGTACATAGTATGGCAATACTCACTGAATATAAGTAAAAGGGTATATGACACTTATGCATGGCAGTGTGAAAAATGGCACGCAGCGTGTTTGCTCCATGCCCCTATTTAAGGGACCTATAAGGGAGAGAGCTAACTAGGCTTTTAGTAATAACCCCCAAGGTATTCATATCTCTTTTGATAGTTTCTAGAGGTATCATTCTCTTCGAAAAACATATTGCAGCAGTAGGGACTACTAGCAACAATAAGTTTTCAAAGAAAAAAGCTCTAGATGAGGGTTCACTGTAATCAAGCAAGTCGGAGACCTAGCATGACCACAGATTCACCTCCGCTCCTTATGTTCCCATGAACCCGGGTATAGGGCCCTTTTTCACTCACAGTGTGTGCAAATAGTGTTGGTGTTTGTGTGCATCAAATGAATAAATATTTACCCCATGCATACATTTTAAAACGCACTAAAAGCAACAAAGAGTTTATATACATAAGAACATAATGAAGGAAAACCAACAAAGGGATAAGTCACGGTAAAACATTGCACAAGATTAAATGGCCTAACTCTCTAAAAACAGTCCCCAGTGGAGTCGCCAACTGTCGCAACCTACCCTTCGGCGGGAGGGCGACGCGAGACTCGCGGGATGCGTGTTCCACGAAAGGAATACGCGCGGAGTCGCCACCAACGTTTATTTGAGGAAAACTTCGAAAAAACCGGAAAAGACGCGATCTACGAACTTTTAAGTGAAAGGTTCGGGAGTTGTATTTACGCGCGGGGAAGGTATTAGCACCCCACACGTCCGTCACAAGGGACGGCAGCCTTTAATCGAATGTGCAAACATGACTTTGATTTTTACGTTCCCTTTTATGTCCTTATATCCTTTATACCCTTTTTATATTTTTTCTCTTTTAGTGGTCGACAAGGGTGTTTCCCTTTGCTCCTACGTATTCCTCAATTTGCGATGAGGAAATCAGACCTACGTAGTTCTTTCGGAACAAAGTGTTTGGTTTAAGTTTGTTTTTTGTCTTTTTTGCAAAATATGTTTTTTATTTGAACAAAAGGTCATTTAAGGTGTTGGACCATTAAACGGTCTTTTGATTTTGAAAGGAGAGAAACGTTAAGGCATTGGACCATTAACGATCTCTTGTTTTTGAAAGGAGAGAAACGTTAAGGCATTTGGACCATTAACGATCTCTTGGGGTGGTCGACAAAAGCGGGGCTTTTGCTCCTACGTATCCTCAATTGCGATGAGGAAATCAGACCTACGTAGTTCTTGCAAAAGCGGTAAAGTCACATGTTGATTTTATGCTTTTGAACGGTCCATGTTAACCGATAAAAGCAAAGAGGACCGTTTAAGGCGTTGGACCTTAAAACGGTTTTTAGTGATTTTTCGGAAAAAAACTTGATTTGTGAGTTGATTTTAGTCTTAGTTTCACTTTGGTTATTAATCAATTCATTCAAGGAAACTTCCAAAGAAAAACGTCCGATTGATTTTTTTTATTATTTTATTCAAAGATATTTTGATTATTTTATTATTATTTTTCAAGATATTTTGATTATTTTATTATTATTTTACTTTTTTTGGTTTAACCGAGGTTATAGCGTGAACGATCGGTTAGATTTCGTTTTAACAGTGATTAAACGAGATTACAACACAAATGATCGGTTGAAATTCATTTTATCATTTATTAGACGAGAAAACGGCTTAAATAAATGGTTAAAGCACGTTAAAAACTAAAGAAAAGAAAACTGAAAGTAAACGAAATTAAAGTGAAAGTACACAAAACAAGAAATGAATTGAAAGTCTCGGATTCGAAAACTTACCCGTTGAAGAACGAAGAACGAACGAAGAACGGATGAAGAACGGTGAAGAACGACGAAGAACGATGAAAAATTTCCACAGAATCGCTTACGGAAGCGTTACGGAAGTATTTCGACTTGATTTTTCTTCACGAAAACGTGTTTTTTGCCCAAAATAGCTGAAATGCATAGCCAAAGGGGTCTTGAACATTTTGAAACAGCTCCCCCCTCCCCTATTTATAGAAAAAAAGGGAGGTGCTTGCCGCCCAAAGACTTAATGAAGAAGATTTCTAAGCGCACCCGAATTACTAAGTTTACCCCCCTTTTCGTATTTTACGGAAAAGTTACGGAAGCCTTACGGAACTGTTTTCGAATTTGATTTTCATCTTTTTTCTCTTCCCTTTCACCAATGTTAAGTGGAATATGCTTACCCAAAGTTTTCGGAAATTTTACGGAAGTATTACGGAAGCCGCGGAAGCCCCGAAAACCATTTTTCAAAAACGTGGAGGAGCTTGCCGCCCAGTTGCTTCCTCCTTAAGCAACCCAACTTCCAAAATGTTATGGAAACTTACGAATCTGAATTTCTATTCACACCCCTATCTTGATAAGTTCACCCCCCTTACCTTTTTTGGTGATTCTTTTTTCGTAAAGTTACGGAAACTTACGAATCTCGTAACGATACTTGTTTTCTTTTCGTAATGTTACGGAATCTTGCGGATTACATAATCATCCCCTTTTTGACTTACGGAATGTTACGGAATCTCACTTAATTATGCAACGATGCTTCCATTTTATTTCCGGTGTGTCACGGAAACTTACGGATTGTGCATCAATATTTTTTTGGTTTTCCGGCATGTCCTGGAATTTCACAAATTGCCTAATGATGGGTACCAAGCACCTCACAAGGACCAAAGAAAGGTCGCATGTCATCAAGCAAAGGTCCCCGGACGAAATTAGGGTATGACACGAGTGGTAAGAAAGAAACGACTCCGAATAGAGTTGTGAACTGGCCATTCAGGACTCTATAGTGAGGATTTTCCTTCTGAACCTAATTATTGTGAAAAGAGAAAGAAATGAAAAAGAAAAAGAAGAAAAAAAATTTACCATGGTTTTTGTTATTTAAATCATTACTATTAAACCAGTCATTATTTTGGGGACGCCACAATAACTGACAAATGCAGGAATGATATGTTCATTATGATGTCGTGAAGAGAGACATGATGCAATCAAGGAATATGCCAGAGTGAGTTTTCTATGTGCCCCTAATTGAGGAATCTAATGGAAATGATCCAAAAGTCCCTTTCTAGCGACAATTCCCAAGCATGGTTTTATGTAACCTTACTGGCTTCTAGAGATATCATCCCCTTCGAAAAACATATTGCGGCAATAGGGACTACCAGCAACAATATGTTATCAAAGAGAAAAACTCTAGATGAGGGTTTACTGTTATCAAGCAAGTCGGAGACCCATCATGACCACAGATTCACCTCCACTCCTTATGTTCCCATGGACCTGGGTATAGGGCCCCTTTTCAACTCACCGTGTGTGCAAAAAGGTGTTGGTATTATGTGCATCAAATGAATACATATTTATCTCACGCATAAATCAAACATGCTTACACCATCGAAGAAGTTTATACAAGAACATAAAGGAAAAGGGAAACCGATGAAAGGGAAAACACAACTTTTGCACAAAAGATTAATAGGCCTAACTCTCTAAAAACAGTCCCCAGTGGAGTCGCCAACTGTCGCAACCTACCCTTCAGCGAGAGGGCGATGCGGGGCTCACTGGTGCATCTTCCAAGGAAGGAAAACGCGCGGAGTCACCACCAACGTTTATTCGAGGAAAACGTCAGAAAAACTGGAAAGGTGTGGTCTACGAACTTTAAGTGTGAAAGGTTCGGGAGTTGTTTTTACGCACGAGGAAGGTATTAGCACCTCACGCGTCCATCACAAGGGATGGCAGCCTCTAATTAAGTGTGCGAGACATGACTTCGAAATTATGTATTTCCCTTTTTTTTATGTTTTTTAGCTCTTTTGGGCCTTTTTGTATTTTTATCTTTTTGTGGTCGGCAAGGGTGTTTTCCTCGCTCCTACGTATTCCTCAATAGCGATGAGAAAATCAGACCTACGTAGTTCTTTCAGAGCTAAACGTTGGTTAAGTTATTTTTATCTTTTTTCGCAAGATAGATTTTAATTGAACAAAGGTCATTTAAGGCGTTGGACCATTAAACAATCTTTTGATTTTGAAAGGAGAGAAAATGTGACATCCTGGAAATTTCTACCCAGAATTTTGTAAACGATATATTTTAAATAATTATATATATAAGTATTATTCAGTGTATATATATATATATATATATATATATATATATATATATATATATATATATATATATATATATACTCCTGGTAGAAGTATGTACATTGAAGGAAAGATACGCGGGTTAGGCTGATTAACGAAGAGTAATCCATAACTGGGCAGTTATAGATTAATTCTCAATTAAGTAGTCTAAAAATTATCGTTTTGCGTGCAACTAATAATTTAACAAAACCAACCTCTGAACCACGCTCAGGGTTTTATTCTAAGCGTTTTGATATATATATTGTCTACTTTCGAAAACAGGCCCCAACGGGTACAGAGAAACGCGAGGAACTGGAACTAGAGAAGTGGCACGCAAATCGAGGCAAGATTTTAGCATTCAAAAAGTCAAATTTTTCTCTCCTTGTGGCTGAGTATGAAGTCACATCAAGGGGAAGAGGTGGGCCCCTTTTTGCTCCACTCAAAATGGGACAAGTGGCAAGTGCTTTATGAGAAAAAAAAATAGGAAAAAGAAAATCAGTTTTCTTAAAATGCCACCTTCTCTCTCTTCCTTCAACAGAAAATTCAGAAGCTCTTCTTCTCACTCCCACGTTGCTTTTCTTCTCTCTTTCTCCTCCACCATTGTTGCACATTAAAGCTCCAAACTTTGCTTCTCATTTCTACTCCAAATTGCAAAGGGAAGCCATTTTCGGAATCGTGAAGCGCACCTCTACGTTGTGGGACTTCGAATTTCAGGTATGGGTGGACTTCTTCTCACATGAATTTCGTGGGTATTGGGGTTTTGGGAGATATGATGGGTATTTTTACTAGGTTAATGCCTTATGGTAGTTATTTGTGAAGGAATTTGTTGAAAGCATGCTAAACTTGACATGTTTGATGTGAGCCAAATTTACCCATTCTGTTTTAGGGTTTTATGATGATGCTTTGTGATGTTTGTGTGCTGAAATTTTTGATAGAAAACTGGTAGAGATGATGGGGGAAGTTAATTTAGGGTTAAATGTGAGAATGACAATGTTGTAGGTAGAAAAGTGTGAGATTTTGAGGGTTAGAGAAGCTAAATTTGGGGTTAGTGTAAATTGGAGTCTAAAGTGAGTTGGTTCTAGTTTAGAATGTCAATTAGGACTTGTAGGTAAGCTTGGGCAGAGCAAATGAGAAAAATGAGTGACAAAGGTGAAAGCAAGAGCCATTTCTAGGGTAAATTGGGTGTTGAGGGGTCAAATTTTGAATCGGTGAAGTTTCCGTCTAAAAATCAGTTTGAGCAAGTCTAAATTAATGTTATAGACTTTTTTGAGATGAGAGTTTACTCCAAAATTACCCCATTCTCATTTTCACTTCTCAAACCTTGAAAATTCACTCAATTAATGGGTTTTGGATACCTAGATTTGGATTTACCTTGACCTGAAGCTTGTTTTTGGTTTAAATACGATTTATACATGATTTAGGACTTGTAGGATCCAATTTGAGCAAAATTGGGTGTGGGCAAGAGGGATTTCGAAATCTGCCCTATTATGCAGAAAATTGTTGTTGAATTGTGCAGCAGAATTTTTGTTCTTGTGCAGAAAATGCTTGTGCATTGATGGTTATGGGAAAGATAGTACATATTGGGTTCTGGACATTTTCTAGCAGATCCCAACGGTCAAAATGTAGAATTATGTACTAGGAACCTCCAGTAAAATTTTCAAGTCGATCCAACGGTTAACGAATCGGAACGAAGGGAATGTTACTGGGGTATTTGAGTAAGGAAAGCTGTAATATGTGAATGTGTTTTGGGCAGAGTTTTCTGCCTCTGCCCTGTTTTCTTGGTTTAGGGTAGTTCATGATAGTTGGAATTGAATTGCTTGGATATTGTGGAAGCTTGGAGGGGTTGATGGGGACCCAGTGCTGAGAGAAACGAGGATAAGGGCTACGTAGGAGTACATGAGCTCAGTTGAAGGTGGGCAACTGGGGATGGTGGGCTCATGTTTGATTTGTGGATGTGGAAGAGTTGATTTGCACCATCGCCCAATCGCCACCTAGTACCGCATATGACGGGTACCCCATAATCCAACAAGCTTGATGTGAGAAAGCGTGGAAGAGTCAGTCTTCCTACTTTTGTTTGTTGACCACAGAGTGGTACCTGGAGATATGTCGCGGGGTTAGGAGACCTTGGGGACGTCAGGTGGGGTGCTATTGCCCAAAACCAAGCTTGACCAATCCCGACCCAACCCGGGCATAGTCAGTCAGTGAGAACCTATGACGTACCTAAACAGGCGAGCTCCTGGCAGTCAACCAATAAAAGAACAAAGACCACAAAGCAAGGAGGTTTGTGTGGCGGCTGGCCAGCTATGGATCTTGAGTGGTATCTGGAATATGGCCTCTGGTAATCGATTACCAAGGGTGTGTAATCGATTAAAGGGCTTAAAAATGGAAACAGGAAGTTAATATGGCCTCTGGTAATCGATTACCAAGGGGGTGTAATCGATTACAGGGCTTAAAAATAGAGACAGGATGTTAAGATGGCCACTAGTAATCGATTACCCATGGTGTGTAATCGATTACACAGAGTAACAGGGCACTGGTAATCGATTACCAGTTAGGTGTAATCGATTACACAGTGTAATTTGTAGGTTTCCATGTGCAGAAGCTGTGTAACTCGAGTTTGGGCACTGGTAATCGATTACATACTTTGGTAATCAATTACTAGAGAGGAAATCCCTTGAGAAGGATATTTTGACTATGCGTAGCCGTTATGGGACGCATTGTATTGTTGCCTGTAGTTAGATTTCTTGTGAAAGAGTCTACCCTCTTTCTTTTATTTCTTGTAGATCGCGATGGCAGTGCGGTTAATCCATGATCGCATGGTGATGGAGTGCCTAGAGGGAGTTTGGAAGACCCTCGAAGGCAATGAGAGGTGCCAATTCCGTGGCACGATTCGACTCACTGCTACTTCATTGGTACATCCAGAGGAACCCGCACGCACGCTTCAGCAGCCTGTGGAGTGGATACTACCTACACCTACTCTATATCGACAAGTGGAGCCATTCCAAGTGATAGAGGTGTTATCCTCTGAAGAAGATCTTGAGGAGGACCCGGAGGAGCTACCTCCTGAACCTGTTGTGGATGATCTTGACTTACCCGAGGATGATGAGGACCCACTCCATGATGTTGATTCTCCAGAGGATATCATGTCAGCATCTGAGGCAGACTCTACAGAGGAGAGCGGCCCTGGAGGGACAGCGAATAGTGAAGACTCTTCATCATAGCAAACAGCTCTTTAGACTAGGTTTACATACTTTTTGTGGGTAGGTGTATCTAGTTCAGACTGCTAGGTTTACTCTTTTGATTTTTGGGTGGGTAGACCTATTGTATAGAAATTTTGATGATTGTATATATGTGGCTGAAGCCACCACAGTTGATACCTTTGCTCTGGATGTCACTATGTATTTTGCAAACTCCCATATTTTGGACAGTTTTAGATGATGAATGTATTTATGTTTAATCTTGTTATTTGAAAAGAAAGTGTTAACAAATTTTATTGAAAAGAGTTCATCGACCACATTTTATTATTTTTCACGTGACGACCTAAAATGATGGTTGGTATATTTTTCTTTTTGAAAGAGCAAAATAGTTTAGAGGTTATGAGTGATCAGAAAGAAATGACTCCGAATAGAGTTGTGAACTGGTCATTCAGGACTCTATAGTGATAATTTTCCTTCTGAATTTAATTACCGTGAAAAGACAGAGAAAAGAAAAGAAAAAAAAATCCCATGATTTCTGTTATTTAAATTATTACTATTAAACCAGTCATTATTTAGGGACGCCACAAAAAACGTTAAGGCGTTGGACCATTAATGATATCTTGTTTTTGAAAGGAGAGAAACGTTAAGGCGTTGGACCATTAACGATCTCTTGGGATGGTCGACAAAAGCAGGGCTTTTGCTCCTACATATCCTCAATTGCAATAAGGAACTCAGACTTACGTAGTTCTTGCAAAAGTGATAAAGTTATATGTTGATTTTATGCTTTGAATGATCCATTTTAACCAATAAAAGCAAAGAGGACCGTTTTAAGGCATTGGACCTTAAAACGGTTTTGAGTGACTTTTGCGGACAAAACTTAGTTTGTGAGTTGATTTTAGCCTTTGTTTCACTTTGATTATTAGTCAATTCATTCAAGGAAACTTTCAAAGAAAAACATTCAATTGATTTTTTTGATTATTTTATTATTATTTTTTTCAAGATATTTTGATTATTTTATTATTATTTTCCTTTTTTTTATTTAACCGAGGTTACAACATGAACAATCGGTTAGATTTTTCTTTAACAGTGATTAAACGACATTACAACACAAATGATCGGTTGAAATTCATTTTATCATTTATTAGGCGAGATAAGGGCTTAAACGATTGATTAAAGCTCGTTAAAAACCGAAGAAAAGAAAACCGAAAGTGAACGAAATGAAGAGGAAAGCCAACAAAACAAGAAATGAATTGAAAATCTTAGATTCGAAAACTTACCAGTTGAAGAACAAAGAACGCACGAAGAACGGATGAAGAACGGCGAAGAACGACGGAAAATCTTCACGAAATTGTTCATGGAAACGTCTCAGAAGCATTACGGAAGCACTTCGGCTTGGATTTTCTTCACAGAAACACATTTTTTCACCCAAAACAGCTGAAATGCATAGCATAGATGTCAGGAATCCTTTGGAACAACCCCCCTCGACCTATTTATAGAAAAAAAAGGGTGGAGCTTGCCGCCCAACTCGCCCAGGCGAGTAGGTGGCTTCTTCAAGAAGTTTCCTAATGCACCCCTCCCTTTTACTAAGTTTCCTGATGCCCAGCTCACCCAGGCGAGCTAGGTTGCTTCCTCCTTAAGCAACCCCATCTTGATAAGTTCACCCCCCCCTTTTGTGTTTTTTGGCTGTTTTCCTTCCGAAATCTCACAGAACTTAACGGATTCCACGACGATGGGTGTTAAGCCTTCTGAAGCGATCAACAACGGTCCCCGAATGAAATTAGGATGTAATAGTCTATTTACCCCCCCCCCCTTGCTAAATACACTCATGTTTTCGTGTTTTTGGCCGGTTTCTCTCTAAAACATCCGAAACTTTATGGATTCCAAGGCGATGGATGCTAAACATTTTAAAGTGATCAAACGAAAGTCGTATATGCCGATAAAAAATGATCCCCAGATAAAATTAGGGTATGACACTGATGTTAAAAGCACCCTATTAACATCGAATTTTTTAAAATCAATTTTAACAATGACACTTTATTTACAAAAAATGTCATCGCACATTTTATAAGTTCATCAAAGTTAATAGAAAAATATTAAAACCTACTTTTGTAGTAGTGTATCTTCATCATCAATAATAATGGATTGATTTTATATTTTTTCTTAATTGTAGCCACAATTGTTTTTAATTATCAACTACGGATTATAATCGAAAGTTGTTATTATAAAGGATTATTCATTTGAAACATCACGTACATACATGAAAGATTGATAAAACTACACTAAAAAAACTTAAACAGTTCTAATCAATCGACTTAAAGTGGTTCACATACATATATAAAAATAATAGAAGATGGATCTAACTATAGCGATATATAATTTTTAAAAAATAAAAATTATTCCTATATAGTATAGTCTATCTAAGAAGTTCTACAACATGTTCTAATGATCTGCTTATAGTGCAATATCATTGAATGGTTCCAAATTCGGGACATTGACAGTTCATTCCCTCACAAATTATACTATTAGTGATATAATTTTAAAAGAATTACTTTAATTTATAAGATATTTATTTTATTAAAATTTAAGCGACGGTTCAGTAAGGAATTTTTTTTTCATGTCCTAAAATTATGAAACTAGGAATCTGTTAGCCCATATTTTTGATGAGCTAAAAATATGCTCTAAATTCGAGTCTTGTCAGATCTTGTTCGAATCGAAAAGAAAGAAGAGTTTATTGAAAGGGATTCACGGGATCAAAGAAGTATTTATGAAGTATAAGGCTAAGACAAGAAAGAGGGCTTCGAACCATTGGGCGATTCGAACTGGTGTATACTCGAGTCGAAGTCGCGGCAGCAAGATTTCTGGACTTAGTGCAATTTTTGACAAAACTTCACAAAATCAGTTCGATTTCGAGTAATGTGGATAACCGTTCTAAGGAGCAGTTATATGCATGCAAGGTATACGTAGCAGGACACTTGGCATTAGGATAGTGTTCGACCGTTAGGGTAGTTTATTTTCGAATGTCTATATATAGCAGTTTTTTAGTCAGATTTAAAGGTCGCAAATCATTTATACAAATCCTTATATACTCAAAGTACCCAGCGCAGAGAGAAACGAGTACGCAAGGAGAATGTATGTTTGTGGACCATTTTAAGTTTCTGTAAACTTTACATTTCGAATGCGATGCATTTTTCATTTCACTTTATAATTCTTGTCTTTTAAATGGTTCATTCGATCGAATGAACTCACTGCTCCTTTTAATTCTGCAATTTACCTTTCCCTTGTCAATTTACTTCCAGCATTTCGATTCTTACAAAGAATTTTATTCCCTGTAAGTCTCAAACCAGTGAATGTTTGTTGCAATGATGAACATTAAAAGCTTTACATCTAAAGCGAACACATAATTGGCATGCTCCTGAGATTCACTAGTCGATCTCGCAAGCAATTAACTTAGACTAGCGATTGTTTACCAAATTTCAGTGTAAACAAATTGGCACGCCCAGTGGGACTAGTCAATTGTGCGTTTGGCTTTAAATTATTATTAAAGTTTTATTGAGTGCAGTTGGTTTATTGCATTCTTAATTGTTTTCATCTTGTATGCATTTAAGAAGTGGGAAATCTGTTCCACACTTAACAGAATTCAAAAGTCGTACAAGGATGGCTAGACCACCCCCAAGTAATCGAAACAGTGACCTTCCAAATATGGAGGGGCAACCAACGCAGGCATCTGTGAGTAATGCCAATATAAATTCTGGCATAGGAGCAATTCCTGACCAAACTGTTGGCACGATAAGTTCGACCGCTTCGACGATTATGAATCAGACAGGGGTAACTTCTCCCATGACCAACATGACGTTGGCAAGTTCGACCACGTCAGCGTCTGCTTTTGCCCCATGGAATAACCCTAGTTTAGGGAATCCCAGTGGAAGTCCTTTTCGACCGCCTCAAAACCCTCTATATGGCATGCCTACATCTTTGATGGCAGGGTTGCAAAACTCTCAACCAAATATAGAGAATCTTAATATGTCCTCTCCATCAGGATCGGTAGCGGGCAATCAAGGTAGGGTAATTCCTCAACATTTAACCAATACATCCGTTTTGTCACTCAGACAACAAATGGATGAAAGTAACCATGATATGGTTAACATGTTAACACAACAAATAGGAACTGTTATTAACCCCTTAATTCAAAATACAAATGACAGTTACCAAATGTTAACAAATCAAATAAGTCGAATTGCTGACTTTTTTGGGGCACCACCCATACAGCAACCACCAATTCGACAGATCCAAATACAGGCGCCTGTCCAAGAGATACAGATGCCTAACAACCCAGGGATGCAAATGGCTCAAGCACCACAACCAGTGGCACGCATAGAGCCACCAGTCCAACAGGTCGAACCAAACCCTGGTATAGTATTGGTAAATAGAAACCAAAATGCTGATGAAGTAATAGGGAATATTCAACAAAACCGTTTCGATAGGCAGAATAACTTGGCCCAAATGGTCGAAACAATTTTAGTACAGAACGGTTTGAATTTGGGTTTACATAGGCCCAATTTTGTGTCTCCATTATCTGAGTTTGTGTTACAAGCAGAGTTACCAAGGGGTGTGAAAATCCCTAAGTTTACTAAGTTTGCAGGAGAGACAAATGAGTCCACTGTCGAACACATTGCTAGATATTTGGTCGAGGCAGGGGACTTGGCTAATAATGAAAATTTAAGAATGAGATATTTCCCTAATTCCTTAACTAAAAATGCTTTCACATGGTTTACAACCCTTTCTCCTCATTCCATACATAATTGGAACCAATTGGAGAGGGTTTTCCATGAGCAGTTCTATATGGGACAGTCTAAGATAAGCCTTAAAGAGTTAGCCAGCGTTCGACGTAAGGCACCTGAATCAATTGATGATTATTTGAACAGATTCAGACTCTTAAAGGCAAGGTGTTTCACCCAAGTCCCTGAACATGAATTAGTCGAAATGGCTGCTGGTGGCCTAGACTATTCGATTAGAAAGAAATTAGATACCCAGTATTTAAGGGATATGGCTCAATTGGCTGATAGAGTTCGACAACTCGAACGATTAAAGGCTGAAAAGGCTAGAAATTCTAAGTTCCACAGGAAGGAAAAGGTTGCATATGTTGAAACCAATGACAGTGACCAGGAGTTCGATATTATTTATGAAGATATCGAGGACAATGAGGTTGATTTAGCAGAATTAAAACCTGGACCTCCTTATGTTTGTAAACTCCTTAGACCTTCCAATGGAAAAAACCCTGTTGAACCTAAAAATGATAAATTTGTGTCTAAAACTTATACATTTGACATAACTAAATGCGATGAAATATTTGATTTATTAGTCACAGATGGCCAGATTGTTGTTCCTAAGGGCTTGAAAGTACCCCCAGTCGAACAACAGAAGAAAAGGGGTTATTGTAAATTTCATAATTTCCTTGGCCATAAAACCTCACGTTGTGTTCTTTTCAGGGATTTGGTTCAAAAGGCTCTCGACGAAGGGAGGCTCAAATTTGGTGAGAAACCAAAGGTTGTTCAGGCAAATGCTGAAACATCCAAAGCTGCTGAAACTCTCTATGCAGAACCCCAAGAAATAATGATGGTCGAAACAATGGAGTTGTCTCAGGTGCAAGTTCAGGGCATATCTGAAGAGGATTACAACGAACAAATGAAGGTTGTGTATCCTCAGGCTGAGGAGGATTTAATTGATTTCTTGAACAGATGCAAACTCGAAAACAAGAGTGTGATGCTCTGCCCTCGCTACAGTGCAGTATGTGATAGGGAGGCTACTGAGGGCCTCAAAAAATACCAAGTTATTAACAAGGGGGCAGAGCAGAACCAACGTTTCGATAAAGGCAAAAGGGTTATGATGCAGTCGAACAGTAATCAGAAGTCTGGTCGAAGGAATACTTTTGCTCCTCCTGGTTCAGTTCCGGTCGAAAAATGGATGCACCAGGGACTCATAAGGTTTAGCAAAGGGGCCATGGAAGTAGGTGGTTCGAGTGGAACGAAGCAAATTGGCCCACAGGAGGCTAATAGGTACTCTTATAGGAACAATTACAAAGGAAAGAATCCTATGACGAGGACCCAATGGCGCAGGTTCCAGCGTCAGAAGAAATTGGCCCAACAGAATCTGCAAACGGGCCAGTATAAAGAAGTGTCTAGGAGGCCAGTAAAGGAGAGACTCCTACCTCCGATGGATGAAGATAAGATGGAGGATGAGGATCTACTGGATTCTGAACCAGACTTTGATGTCATCTGTGTGGTATCTATTTTGCCATCTGAATACGACGTACAGTCTGAGGTTACTGAGATCGAAAGTGAGTTCGATCATTTTGATATGGCTGACCCAAAGCCAGTGTGCTACTATGTTATGAACAATGGCTGTGTGGAAGAACAATTAGCTTATTTCGAAAAGCCAGATTTTCAGATGAAAAGTCATCTCAAACCTCTTTTCATCAGGGCAAAGGTTGAGAATATTGGAATCAACAAAGTGCTCGTAGATGGAGGAGCGGCTGTCAACTTAATGCCTCGATCTATGCTCTACAAGATCGGGAAACATGACACTGATCTATCTGCTCACAACATTGTGCTCTCTAATTATGAGGGCAAAACTGGCTATTCATTGGGAGCCATTCAAGTAGATGTTGCTGTAGGCAGTATAGTTCGACCAACTCTGTTCCTGGTGATACAGTCCAAGGCTAATTTTAACTTGCTATTAGGAAGGGAATGGATCCATGGAGTTGGGGCTGTGCCATCTACCCTTCACCAGAAACTCATTATCTGGAGGGAGGATGGGATTGTTGAAAATATAGAGGCGGATCAAAGCTTCTATAAGTCGGAGGTCGATAATGTTACTGCACAAACCTTTGACAAAAAGTTGGCTAACATAGCACCTTGTGGTGATAAGGAGGCTATTGTCGAATCAAGTGACAATGTTATCCATTCTGTCAAACTCCATCCTACCTATGGGTTTATATGGGAGAGGGAGGAAATTGATGCTGTTCCCTCTGAAGATGGAGTCATTCCACCAACTGGGTGGAATATATATGAAGATTAATATGGCTGAGGCCACTGCATGGGCCAGAATTACGGCTTATATGGCCGAAAATAGACTAAATACGGCCTTTGAGGCTGAATCTCAACAAAATATGGCAGTTGAAGCCAAGATCGAAGATCATAAAAACAAAGAAACAAAGGATCGAAGACTGGATTGCATTTATGACGATGAGCCGCTGGGTTTCGAGAAAAATCCCGTAAGTGAGGTGCCAAAGATGCAGGCTCAAGATCCTTTGGAGGAAATCGACATTGGAGATGGCTCGATGAAAAGGCCAACATATATCAGTGCCAATATCACCTCAAGTCTAAAAGAAAAGTTGGTGCCTCTTCTTAGAGAATTTAAAGACTGTTTTGCTTGGGATTACCACGAAATGCCTGGGTTAAGCAGAGAAATGGTCGAAATGAAATTACCGATTAAGGAGGGAAAAAGACCAGTAAAACAACTACCAAGAAGATTCGCACCAGAAATCATGTCCAAAATTAAGGAAGAGATCGAAAGGCTGCTGAGGTGTAAATTCATCAGATCTGCCAGGTATGTCGAATGGCTAGCAAATATAGTCCCTGTCATTAAAAAGAATGGAACTCTTAGAGTATGCATAGATTTTAGGGATTTAAATAATGCTACACCTAAAGATGAATATGCTATGCCAGTAGCGGAAATGTTGGTAGATTCAGCAGCTGGCTTCGAATTTTTAAGCATGTTAGATGGTTATTCTGGGTATAACCAAATATTTATTGCTGAAAGTGATGTGTCAAAAACAGCATTTCGATGTCCTGGTGCTTTAGGCACTTATGAATGGGTGGTTATGCCTTTTGGGTTGAAAAATGCTGGGGCCACTTATCAAAGGGCCATGAATTCCATGTTTCATGATTTTATTGACACATTTATGCAAGTTTATATTGATGATATAATCATCAAATCCTCCTCAGAAGATAGCCATTTGGATTACCTTAGGCAATCTTTCGAACGAATGAGGAAACATGGATTAAAAATGAATCCATTAAAGTGTGCTTTTTGTGTGCGTGCAGGAGATTTCCTTGGTTTTGTGGTGCATAAAAAAGGCATTGAGATAAATCAAAATAAGACAAAGGCTATTCTTGAGACGAAGCCTCCTTCGACCAAAAAACAGCTTCAGTCTTTTGCTAGGAAAAATCAACTTCTTGAGGCGATTCATTTCGAATCTAAGTGGCAAAGCTCAAGTTTTTTCGCCATTACTTCGACTCAAGAAAGATGAACCATTCAAATGGAATGAAGAGCATCAAAAGGCTTTCGATGAAATTAAAGAATATCTGATCAAGCCTCCCGTGTTAATGCCTCCTAGTCGAAACAAGACTATGAAGTTGTATATTGCTGCATCTGATAAGACCATTGGTAGCATGTTGGCTCAGGAAGATGATGATGGCGTAGAGCATGCAATTTATTATCTTAGTCGTGTACTAAATGATGCAGAAACTAGATATACTGCCATAGAAAAACTTTGTCTTTGTTTGTATTTCTCTTGTGCAAAACTTAAGCAATATATAAAGCCTGTTGATGTTTATGTATATTCTCATTATGATATTATTAAGCACATGTTGTCAAAACCTATTCTACACAGTAGAATTGGAAAATGGGCTTTAGCATTAACAGAATATTCTTTAACGTACAAGCCTTTGAAATCTGTTAAGGGTCAAATTGTGGCAGATTTTATTGTAGATCACTCAGTGGTCGAAATGCCGCAAGACTATGTCGATACAGAGCCTTGGATTTTGTATTTCGATGGTTCGAAACACAAACATGGAACTGGAATTGGAGTTTTAATAATATCCCCCAATAAAGTTCCAACTAAATTCAAATATAAAATCAAAGGGCTTTGTTCTAATAATGAGGCTGAGTATGAGGCTCTAATTACAGGCCTTGAAATTTTAATTAGCATGGGGGCAAGAAATGTTAACATAAGGGGTGATTCAGAATTAGTATTGAAGCAATTAACACAAGAATACAAATGTGTTAATGAACACTTAGCAAAATATTTTGTTATGGCGAGTTCTCTTCTGAATCATTTCGATTACATTAACATTGAGCATATACCTCGACAAGAAAACCAAGAAGCAAATGATTTAGCCCAAATAGCTTCAGGGTACAAAATGTCGAAGGAAAAGTTAACTCAGTTGATCGAAATAAAAGATAAACTGGTGTTACCAGACCCATTAAGCACTAAATTGCCAATGCCAAAACTTGTGGGGGCAATTATACCACAAAATAATGAAGATGAAAGCATGGATGATCGCCAGGAAAGAATTCAAATTTTGGCCATTGACAATATGTTAGATAATGATTGGAGAAAGTCCATTGTTGAATATTTGGAAAATCCAGTAGGTAATGTGGCTCGAAAGATCAAATATAGGGCTTTAAATTACGTGATTATGGGAAATGATTTGTTTAAAAAGACTGCAGAAGGAGTGTTGCTAAAATGTCTAAGTGAATCAGAAGCATACTTGGCAGTTTCCCATGTTCACAGTGGGGCCTATGGATCGCATCAAGCAGGCCATAAAATGAAATGGCTTTTATTTCGACAAGGTTTGTATTGGCCTTCGATGTTAAAAGACTGCATAGAATTTGCTAAAGGCTGTCAGGAATGCCAAAAGCATGCAGGGATACAGCATGTACCTGCTAGTGAGTTACACTCCATAATCAAACCTTGGCCTTTCAGAGGATGGGCTTTGGACCTAATTGGTGAAATCAAGCCTGCCTCTTCTAAGAACCAGCGTTATATTATAGTTGGTATCGATTACTTTACAAAATGGATCGAAGCAGTCCCTTTGCCAAATGTTGATCAGGAAGCAGTAATTAGTTTCATTCAAAATTATATTATTTATAGGTATGGTATTCCCGAAACAATTACCACTGATCAAGGTTCAGTTTTTACTGGACGAAAAATGCAAGAATTTGCCCAAAAAACTGGCTTTCGATTATTAACCTCAACACCATATTACGCACAAGCAAATGGTCAGGTCGAAGCAGCCAATAAGATTGTGATTAACTTGATTAAAAAACACATTGCCCAAAAGCCAAGAAATTGGAATAAAACGTTAGATCAAGTTTTATGGGCATGTAGAAATTCTCCTAAGGAATCAACTAATACTACCCCATTTCGACTGACTTATGGGCATGATGCTGTACTTCCGGTCGAAATACATTTGCAATCAGCCAGGGTACAAAAACAAATGGACATTCCAATCGACCATTATTGGAAAATGATGTCAGATGAGTTGGTTGATTTAGATGAGGAGAGATTAAGAGCATTAGAGGTTTTGACTAAACAAAAAGAAAGAGTTGCTAAAGCTTATAATAAGAAAGTGAAGTCAAAAACTTTTAATATTGGAGATTTAGTTTGGAAGGTTATCCTGCCCATGGATAGTAAGGATCGAGCCTTGGGCAAATGGTCCCCAAATTGGGAAGGACCGTTCAAAATAATTCAGATCTATTCGAATGGTGCTTATGAGTTAGAGGAGCTAACCCCTCAGAAACGTACTTTGAGCATAAATGGTAAGTATTTGAAAAAATATAAACCAACACTGCTCGAAGTTAAAATAAGCATAGAATGAGAGAAATACTGGAAACATAAAAATGGCGATAACAGTAAATTGCCACAAAAGGGCCTGTGTCAGTATTACATCAAAAGTAGAATCGAAATACAGAATTCGAAATAAAGAAATTATAAGTTCTACTAATGCATGACCAAGTCCTCATATAGTTTCTTCAAGGTGGCCATCTCTTTAGTTAAGACCTGGTCAGCACTCTCCATAACTCTCGCCTCATCTGCTACAGCTTGAGATGCGCTAAAGGCCTTCAGGCCTTCCCTCCCTTTTTCAGCAACCAGTTTCTGAATCGAGTTAGTGGCCTTCTCCTGGAGTTCTTTGCGTTTGGCCTGCTCTGTCACAATTTTTTGCCTTAGATCATCGACCTGAGACAGCAAATCCGTAATAGTTGATTCCCAGGAGGAGATGTTATCATCACAGGCTTTGATCTCAGAAGATCCTTCTTTCGCCTCTTTGGTGAGACGTTCGACTTCATGTTGAGCAGCTCGGGCTTTCTCGAGCAGAAGGATATGTGCCTGTTTCTGGGCATCTAGTCTGGCACCATTTTCGCGTTATTTCTGCACAGTACTTGCAAATTGATCGATAATGGACTCGATTTGGATAACTTTGCCTAGAATCTCGTCAGAGGTAAGGGGGTTGTGCAATTTCTTCAAAAAGTTCAGGTGCCCAAAAGCAGCAGAGGGGTTCTCTTCAATGGATTTAAGTACGTCTTCCCGTGCGTATTCCATTGATAACTTCAGGAGCAGGCAATCTTGGCGTACTGAAGAGTTTATTTCGGCATCAGATGAGGACGAAGCACCAGGAATCTTTTCACTTGAGGTGTTGGCTTGACTTGTGGTCAGCAGGAGTCGAAGGGCTGCAGCAGGGTCTTCGTCTTGCATTTGAATGAATGTATCTTCTGCAATCCCTATGCTAGCGGAAAGCTTAGATGTCGAAGACGCCGGGTAAATGTCCGAACCTCCAGCTTCAGCCTCTTCTATGGCCTCTTCATCGGAAAAGTTTTCTTCGGATGAACTTTTTTGACTCGATCCATGAGGACTGCTGGATCCAATGCCTTGGCCTTCACCCTGTTCTTCAACATTCACTGCATCCGTCTCAGGAGTGGGAGATGTTCGAGCATGTGAGGGTATTTCTTCTACAGAAACATTTTGTTGTACCTGATTCGAATTATCATGGAAAAAGGTTAACAAAAAGTTTCGTTTAAGCTATGATTTAAAACACATTAAGAGGATGATACCTCGACGGCAGGTTGTTCTTGTGGTGAGTCCGGTTGATCGACAGGGTTGCCCGTCTCAACAACAGAAGGAGTAGCCTCTACTTCAGTGCCGTCAATATCGGTCGAAGGTGGTTGGACGTCAACAGGTTGATTGTCACCTTGTTCTTTTGAAGGCTTGGTCTTTTTCTTTTTCTTCTTGATTGGTTCACCACCCTCAACAGCCACAGAAGGTTCAGGCTCGACCTGCTTTACTTTCTTTTTCTTTTTAGGCATTTGAGCCTAGGAATTGCCTGCCTCTGTTTGTTCAGCAGACTTGGTCGAAGTCGCAGGTAACTTTCTTTTTCTTATAAGAGGTCTTTCCTCTTCTTCCTGCATTACGAGGGTAAAGAATTGTCAGAATATAGACTCGAAAGAAAGCTATAATATTGACATTAGAAATAAAACTTGCATCTTTCTCTTCGTCTAATTCGACGACCGCATGCTTCGAGCGTTTCGAAGTCGTGGTAGTATCAATGCTATCATCTTTCTTTTGACTCTGAAAAAATAAAGAAATATGAGGCAAGACGTTAAGAGTAAAAGATAAATTCAGAAGAGTTACCTTCTCTTCTTGTTTCCCTTCTTGGATCTTCACCCCAGTGGGTTTCTTGGGTCTCACATCAGCTCGAGACGTTTCAGCACTTTTCTTCGTCATGATTGTTTTACCTGAAAGTAAGAATATTAGAAAAGGCAAAGATACATATCAATTTAGAAAGTCAAAAGTATTTAATACCTCGAGCTTGAAGGTTTGAGCGGATATTCTCGACCGTTGGTTGTGTAAAACCACTCTCAAGTCTGGAGATCATGATAGTAGTGTCTCCAACTGAACGGGTCGAATAATATTTCTCCCACCAGGTAACAAACCCCATGGTGCAGAAGTGGGAATGGTTGAACTCAAAAGGATGCAGGTTATAGTTTTCATCAAGAGAAATCTTCAAAAACTTCTTGAAAGTCTTTTCCGAAAGATTGGCCCCTCTTATAACGTCTCGAGGATCTTCGAACAAGCTTTTAGGACGGATTTGCGAGAGGCCAAATTGTCTTGAAACCAAATTAGGCTGGTATCCAACCAAGCCTAAATAGTTCGATTGAACGCCTGTACGACAAGACAGGATCTGTGGATTCAAGTAAAATGACCATATTTCGTTCACTTCTTCTTCATTGTCCGGATCGACAGCAGGAAAATAGTCAGTGAACCAGGCCGGGCCAACTTCTCGACTAATGAATGGAGCATGTTGGGGAATAAACTTGTCAAAGCTCAGAAAAATCCTCATGTACTTTAGGAACAGCTTTTGTGGGTTTTGATCTAAGGTCTTGGGTGTTAATCGAAGTGCTCTCTGGCCTTCGATCGAGCGATTCGCAACTTCTTCAGCATAATCTTGTGGGATTATTAATCCCATTTCTTGCTCGAAAGTGGCATTAAGCCACAATTGGAGAAGCCACATAGGCCCGGACACTAAGAAGGAAGACCCATCTTTCGATTTCTTCAGATCATTGCATGCCTCACCAAGCGATTCGTATAGCACTGCTAACAAGAGGCGTCCAAATCCAAAGTTCTGACCTTCATGAATTTGTAATGCCATTGGAATAAATCTTTTGGCTACTTGCAAGGATTTCGTGCAGAAGACATAGTGGGATAGCCACAGGGTTAAGAAGGCTACGTGCTCTTCATCAGAAACCTCCTCTTCGACGGGTCCTTTGTGTTCAGCTATATATTTGGAAAAGGTATTCTCCTTATATACTAGCTTGATATTGTCACTAGAATTAGTGGGGTCATAAGTTTCTCCGTTAGGCCTAAGGCCTGTGAGGGCGGCTACATCTAAGAGAGTAGGGGTCATCATACCACATTTAAATTGAAAGGTGTTGGTAGAAGACTCGAAAAAGTGCATAGCTGCTATCAGCATTTCTGGTCGATATTCAGGACCAGATCGAGAGAATTGTATCAAATCAAAGATGCCATATGTCTTCCAGAAATCCTCATACGCTTGTTCGACTCGATCAAGCCAAGGTAGGTAATCCCTATGGGCTATTGACGGGGCGGATCGAAAGAGTTTGTGGGGTTTGCTTAAACAATTAAAGTTGTAAGGCTCACTATCAAAAATCCTAGGTTCGCAAGTTGGGTAGCAGGGAAATACCTTGTTCATTGTACTCGAAAGTGATTCTTGGTCTGGCAGGGGTCCACCGAAAGCGTAAACTGTTCTTTCCACTGCGAAAGGGATCATCACCTCTGATTCCCAGGTTTCTGTTTGTTCGGCGTCACCATGTGGTTCTGGAACCACCTTTTCTCCATCAGTCCTGACTGTAAAACGGTGCCATTTCCCAGCAAACGGAACTGCTTGTCCTTGCGACATTGTAAGAAATCTGAAAAGGGATGATTTTCTCGTGAAGGGTTTGGTAGCTGATAGAATCAGTGAGTAAAAGCTTGGACTCACAGAGAACAATGGCAAAGCTCAGAGATACGGTGAGGTTGATGATGAAAGGAGTAGCAAGTTGATATCTGGAAATGGAAAGGTTTCGCCGGAGATAATGGATACGAATTAGAAGAAGAAAGGTTTCAGAAGCAAAGAAGAAGAAAGGTTTCAGAAGCAAAGAAGAAGAAAGGTTTCGGAAGCAAAGAAGCTGAAGGGGTTTTGTCTGGGGTTTCTGGCGCTATTTATGGGATTTCACTTTTAAAAGGGGAAAAACAATATAATAATAATCAAGGGTCAAAAATCAATCAAATCAGGTTTCCCTTCCGAATCCCCAGCGTTACACGTGTCCCACTCTGCCTAGAAAGGTGGAATTAATGATGGGTAGTGGGAGATCGAGGCGACGGTTACCAGTAAACGTGCCAGCATGTCGCCGTTTCAGGAAAACTGTTAGAAGAAGAGAAAAAATGTCAACTTCTCATCTTCCTTCGATCTCGAATCGAAGCAGACATTTTTTGGGGGCAATTTGTTAGCCCATATTTTTGATGAGCTAAAAATATGCTCTAAATTCGAGTCTTGTCAGATCTTGTTCGAATCGAAAAGAAAGAAGAGTTTATTGAAAGGGATTCACGGGATCAAAGAAGTATTTATGAAGTATAAGGCTAAGACAAGAAAGAGGGCTTCGAACCATTGGGCGATTCGAACTGGTGTATACTCGAGTCGAAGTCGCGGCAGCAAGATTTCTGGACTTAGTGCAATTTTTGACAAAACTTCACAAAATCAGTTCGATTTCGAGTAATGTGGATAACCGTTCTAAGGAGCAGTTATATGCATGCAAGGTATACGTAGCAGGACACTTGGCATTAGGATAGTGTTCGACCGTTAGGGTAGTTTATTTTCGAATGTCTATATATAGCAGTTTTTTAGTCAGATTTAAAGGTCGCAAATCATTTATACAAATCCTTATATACTCAAAGTACCCAGCGCAGAGAGAAACGAGTACGCAAGGAGAATGTATGTTTGTGGACCATTTTAAGTTTCTGTAAACTTTACATTTCGAATGCGATGCATTTTTCATTTCACTTTATAATTCCTGTCTTTTAAATGGTTCATTCGATCGAATGAACTCACTGCTCCTTTTAATTCTGCAATTTACCTTTCCCTTGTCAATTTACTTCCAGCATTTCGATTCTTACAAAGAATTTTATTCCCTGTAAGTCTCAAACCAGTGAATGTTTGTTGCAATGATGAACATTAAAAGCTTTACATCTAAAGCGAACACATAATTGGCATGCTCCTGAGATTCACTAGTCGATCTCGCAAGCAATTAACTTAGACTAGCGATTGTTTACCAAATTTCAGTGTAAACAGAATCATAATAGCCAGAAATGAAAAATTTTGTTTAGTGGCCCATAAATATTTTTGGAGAAGTTTTCAGAGAATAAAAAAGTTACATTATATTTTTTATTTTATTAGTTATTTTAATTATTTATCACATTAAATAATTTAATTAAAATAACATCGTAGTAAAACAAAATTTTAACTTAAAAAACTAACATGAATTTTCACCTCCCAAAGGAAATCTTTAATGAAAAACAAAAAAAAACATTCTCAAGAAAACCTTTTCCAACAATCTTATTTTTAATAAAATAGATATCAAACAAAACAAAAGTTTTCAATTAATCTTAGAAAATTGATTTCTCCCCTACCAAATGATTTGGCTCCTAATAATCAATCCACTAAAGAAGTTCACGTGATTATGTAAAAACAAAAACACCGTTCCAAACCTCCTGTATCCATTGCCAACAACATATTTCAGGTTAGTTGTTCCCGCAGCATCGGAATGGCTCTCATTGGACCGTTGGGGATAAGATTTTCAGTTTTACGATGCGTGTGGCGTCCACACTATTTCTTAAAAAAATTCTTCTAAATAGTAAATTCTTCCACAACCAAACCAAGTATTAAGAGGTGAATCACGACGTGACTAACAAAGGTTGCAATTATACGGAACTAATAACAGACTAAAATTAAAATGACCTATACCGAATTAAAGTTTGCAATTATACCTATGATAATTTTTAATAAGTTGAAAGTTTAAAAAATTTTACACTAATAATACATAACAAAATTTAATCATAAATATATCTGTCCATAATTAATGTTTATAATTATTCTGATAGATACCGATTTAATTTAACATCTTTAAATAAAAATGATTTTTGTTCTAAAATTGTCTTTATTCGATTATTATATTAAATATTTGTGGTATTATATTAAATATTTAATATTAATTAATTCAAATAAAATTATGTACAAGTCTTATGATGAAAAAAAGACAATGGAAAGAAAAAAAATCAAAAGTGATCAATTAAGTTTCTCAGCGTATATTAATCATAAACAGAATCGGTAAGTACTTCACACTAATATTATAGAGTTATGGTTATCCAAAAATTATCACCCATGATGCATGTCCTCAAGAACTAAACATTACAAGTCCGAATCTAAAAGTTTTGAGGCCTTAAAGCAAATTTTATATGTAAGTTTATTTTAATATAACTCATAATTTTTCAATTTTTTTCTTATAACATTTGAGTTACAATTTTTTAATTAAATTTTAATAATCAATCAATTTCACTATATCATAATTTATTCAATTATTATTCTGTAACATAGTTAATCTCAAATTAAAACTAAAAAATTAATTTTGAAAAAAAATCCCTTAACAATGAAGTATTATTTATCATATACTTAAAATATATATTACATGCACTAAAAAACTTGAATTTTTAATATATTTAAAGAATTAATAACGGAACATGAACATGTGATTTTTTTACAAAAATTGAACATGTGATCTATCACTAATATTTTCATTAAAAAAATTATAGATCATACTACTTTTATAAAATTTAATTTCTATATTCATTTCAACGTCATTTAAAAAAAAATCAAACTAAAGGTAAACTAATTTATCCTATAACTTTCTAAATGAGTAATAAAAGTTATCAAATAATCTAAAACAATATCATTATATGTACATATTTTAAAATTTCATAATTTCACTAAAAAAACCCAATTACAAATATTATAATAAAATTCACTACATAATATTTTAAATTAAAAATATTTTTTTAAAATATATATATAAAAAGGAGTTTCATCAAGAATGCAGTTGCCTATAATTGGTCTTGTGCTAACCACGATCCTCAAACATTACATACTTTAGGGCAGTGTCAGTAGAAAAATGGACCACTGCATGCCACTCTGGATGCATCTCCTCAAGAACTAAACATTGTAACTGTATACTGTTATGGCAGTTTCAGTAGATAAATGGACCACTGCATGCATGTCTCTCATGATCGATGCATCTCCTCAAGAACTAAACATTGTAATTATATATTGGTTTTTTTTTCTTTCGATTCTTGTTGTGTATTGTTATTGCAGTTTTTGGTATGTAGAAAAAAATGGCCACTGCATGTCACTCATTATATGCTTTTTCTTTCAGGTCGACTCAATGCATGATTCGATATCTTAAATGTTTGATAAATTTCTTATGATAAAAAATAATATTTTTTAAAGCAAGTTAGTTGACATTGTAAATTTCTTAAGTTTTGGTATAAATATCTTATATAAATAATTCATTTTCAAAGCAATTTAAGAATAAAAATTAATTTAATATGCTCTAAGATATTCAAAGTTATCTAAAGTTTTGGTAATTGAAGATACCCTTAATTCTTCCTGTATTTCAGTTTTGAAATGACACGATTGACACGTAAAAGAAATAATACATGCAGACGACACGTGGGAAACAAGGCAGAGGGAATGAAAAAGTCGTTTATAAACTTAGAAGGCTGAAAGGCGCATGGAAATATGTTGGGTTGAAATGAGAAAATATAACAGTAAACTTAGGTTTATTGTGTTGAAAGCTAAAAAGTATATACGGTAAACTTAGGTTTATGTGTTGGCATCTAAATTATGTGTGTTTTTAGTTTCAGTTAAAAAATTATTCTGAGTTAAAAATTAATTTTCGATATATATTTTTACATATTTAATTTTATATATGTCACAGAAAAATTTAAAATTGATTGAGTTAAAATAATTTTTATAATAGATAAAAAATTATAAATTTTACTTTTAACTTAAATTTATAATAAAAACTTTTAAATATAAATTACATTATTTTAAAATTAATTTTATCAACGTTAATCAAAATGAGTTGTCGAAATTTGAATGGACCGAAACAATGAAATCCAGATAAGATAAAAGATGAAGGAGTTCTCAGTTAATTAGCAGCAACCCTGTACTGTGGTAATATAATTGGTGGTTGAAACAATGAAATCGAGATAAGATAAAATCAGCTGAATTTGAAAAATGATAAAGGTGCTAACTAAAACAGTTCTTGAAATCAAGGGATCGATTGTGATTGGTTGTTGCAGAAATTCGTAAAAGAAGATGAGGTGATAAAATGCGCTCAGGAGTGAGGAGACGTGCATGGGAAACAGGCAGGAAGACAGTGAGCCGTTGAGAGGATAACTTTTCAAGGTCTAACGCCATGTCGAGCACAAGACCCATTAAACAATCACCTTAGGTCCTCATCAAACTCTTAATTTAAATTATTTTTTAATTAATTTGAAATATTATTTTTAATTTAAATTATTAAGTAATAAATTTTATGATAATATTTATAACTAATTTTTAGTAGGATTATGATGAAATTTAAAAATATGTATATATAATGATATTGCTTTAGATTATTTGAGAACTTTTATTACTTATTTAGAAAGTTATAGGATAAATTAGTTTACATAAAAAAATAGTTTGAATTTTTTTAAAAATTGACTTGGAATGAACATAGAAATTAAATTTCATAGAAGTAGCGTGATTCACAATTTTTTTGATGAAAAATATCAATGATAGACAACATGTTCTATTTTTTCCAAAAAACAATTACAGGTTCATCTTCAGTTATTAATTCTTTAAATATATTGAAAATTCATTTTTTTAGTGCATATAGTAATATTTATAGACTATGATAAACAATACATAGAAATAATTTCATTATTAAGATAATTTATTTTCAAAAATAAATTCTTACATTTAATTTGAGATCAATTATGTTATGAGATAGTAAGAATCGAAAGAATTACAGCATAATGAAATAGTGAAATTGATTGATTATTAAATATTAATTAAAAAATTATAATTCAAAATGTTAGAAGAAAAAGTAAAAAACATTATGAGTTATATTAAAATAATTTTACAAATAAAATTTTTCTAACCCCTCAAAACTTCTAAACCCTGGACTAGCCAAAATGGAGTTAGACAGTGGCAGTAATGGAAGTTTGTGTACAAATAACTTAGTCAATGAGTGGAAGTATGAATATGTGCTGAAATACTGTGTAAAGTACCTTTCACCAATGAAAAAATTGAAATTATTATTATTTTTAATTATTTTCGTATTGTCTTATTTATTGTTTTCAGATATTGTTCGTTCAGATCTACAGTTTTTATCTTTTACCTTTCCCTGCACCAGTTTTACTACATTATCAAGTGCTCTCTAAAGCAACTTGCTAACCCAAAGTCAAAGAACATATTTTCCATTTCGACATCAATAGTTTAATCTTTATTTTAGAATAGTCTTCGAACTTGATTTAGTCGAATTCATTCAGCTAATATAGTTAATTCACATGACAATATTATATTTTTTTATTATATTTAGTTTGATTTTTTAATTTTTTAAATAATTCAATTTAGTCTTTTATATTTTTAAAGTAATTAAATTAGATTTTTGTAAATATATAATGACTATTCAAAAAGATACCATATTTGATTAATTGAATGAATGATATAAATGTTAATATAATATTTTTTATGAGTAATTTAATTTAAAAAACTATTTTAGCAAAAGCTATATTGTTTTTATTTACTACTTTAATTTATATATAATAAAATAAGTCATGACACGCGTTGCATTCAGAAACAGAACTCGTACATTTAACGGATCTGAACTTGTTGGTTCTGGTTTGACTCATTCTCAAAAAAATTGGATTGA
Source organism: Glycine soja (assembly GCF_004193775.1). Classification (NCBI taxonomy): domain Eukaryota; kingdom Viridiplantae; phylum Streptophyta; class Magnoliopsida; order Fabales; family Fabaceae; genus Glycine; species Glycine soja. The sequence continues at coordinate 25,998,019 of NC_041012.1, read as the reverse complement.
ACCAACTGCGTACATAGGGTTGGATTTCTCATTACTTGTATCAATGAATACCCCTATAAAAGGATTCAAAATTGTGTCCCAAAATAGAAAATGATCATTGTTTTGGAAGGAATATTTTGAAGTTTTTTTAAAAAATAAGACATCAAATTGAATATAATAAAAACATAAAGGACTAAAAGTATATTTTATCCTTATTGAAAAAAGTGTTTATATTTAGTTTTAAAAATGTTTTAAATTTTTGATAATTTTTAATTTTTTTAAAATATTTTTTTTAACTTTTTACCCCTAATAAATTTTATGTTTTATTTGTGGTCCCTAAAGTTATCTAAATATTTTTTTCATTTTTTAAAGCGTTATCTAAAATAATTTAGGATTAGAAGAAAAATAAAAAATTAATTAGAGAAAAAAATTTAAATAAATATTAAGGACAAAAAATAAAATAAAAAATTTAACAAGTACCAAAAACACATAATAAGCGTTATATTTACTACCCGACAATATTTCCAACAAGAAGGTTTGAAGAAAATATCCATAAAGAACAAAAACACTGAAAGGAGTAGGTCCTAAAAATTCATCATTTTTAATAAGTTTTAATTAATAATAAAAATAATTTAAAATAGTATATTCGAGAGAGTATTGTTAATATTTTTTTATAAGAAGGATTTTTTACTGATTTTTATAAAAAGAGCTAATAATACAGTTTCTATTTATATTAGTTAAATTCTATTCAAAAATTATAAAATAATGAAACTTGTTAAATAAGAAATATGACTTATAAAATTTTATAAATTTTAACTAATAAAGAATATGTTCAAAAAGTTGTATTCGTGTTTCTACTTTCTAACATTTCTCATTTACCCATTTGTTTTATATTTTTAACTTTTAAAGTTTTCTTACATGAATTAACAAATTTAATTAAAATTTTAGGTTTTATAAAAAGTATTATACAATTTTTTAATATATATTTTGTCTTTCATATTAATTACATTCACTCTTAGCTAAGCTTCTTTAAAAAACAGCTAATCAATGTTGTTGGAGTATTAATTAAAGGGAGTAGAATAAAAACTACATATGAATGGATAATAATAAGACTAATTTATAAATTTGTTATTTTTTCGTTAATTTTTTTTATTTTTTCTTCATCTGTCTAAAATAAATTTAGGATGAAAATTATTATAAGATGAAGGGAGTAGAAATTTTAATTGAAAAATGCAACAATACACTTCTATATGATTTTCAATAGAAATATAACAATAAAAACTTTTTATTTGTCAATTCCTTAACTAGTATCCTAACTCCACATTAAATAATTAAGGATACAATAGAAAAAAAATTTAATGATTAATTGATATTAAACACAATAATAAAAACAAAATATATTTTTTGTTATTAAAACATTAAGAGAAAATAGGCTATGCACTTTGTAAAATAAATTTACGTTATTATCTAATCAGAATCCATCATGTATAATAAATTAATTTGTTGATTTTTACGAGAATCACTTTAAAAGTTATATCAACAATAATTTATTATTAAACAATATACACTATCAATAAATACCATTAAACTCAATGGGAAAAATTAAGTTATGCCTTCACAATGCAAAATAATTTTAACATCATCTAATCACAACAACTCATGTACGGTAATTATTTTAAAAGTTACATATTTATGATTCGATGACAATTATTTTATCGTGTATATACAAGACATTTAAACTCTATTAATTAATAATAAAATAGTTTCATCTTAATTTATATATATATAACATAAATATATAATTAATCAAAACCAATAAAAATAATTAAGTTAGTTAATTTAAATTTTATTTCAAATGCACTAAATGGTTTAAGTGATGAGTGTATTTAATTAAACTACTTATATTTTAATGGATGACTTTTTCAACAAATAATTATAACTTATATTGCATCTATTTTTTTGAAACAAATTTTAGATTAAAAAACACTTACAAATGTATTTATATTTATTTCATTTTAAGACGATTGAAAATTTAAACTTATCATAGGTGGGGGTGGTGTTACCAATTATCAACGAAAGGAGGTTTGATAATTTGATGTGAAAAAATATCTTAGTCCGAGTCACGAGAGACACGGCATGTGCCACTTTTGCTTCATACTACTATCTGCCACTCTCTATATAATGCAGCGCTTGTGTTCAACCATTCACTTCACAACTCAAACTGCTTCATTGCATAATTGCAGATAAGATCAACCCTTCTTCCTTCAGGTTCTCTCTTTTCATCCAACTTGGGTCGTGTCATCATGTTTCCTAAGTTTGTTTTAGTGTCTGTCAGTTGATGTCTTTCTTTTTTCATATATGTGTTTTTTCTTCTTCTTTTTCTTCTGAGATTGTCTTGATTAATAATTTTTCATCATGGGATGTTTGTTTGTCGTAAATAAATATATTTTGGAATAAAAAAAGGGCTGTTGTAATGAAGAGGGCATGGTAGATATGGTTTGAAATTCTCTGTTTCTTTGTCTTGTTCTGCATTTTTAAGATGGAAGAATCCTGACTCTGATTTTGCATGAGTTATTTTAGATTTTAAATGTTATTTTGTCATTCTAAAAAGCATATTTGAGAATCGGAACAATCTACAGTGATATTTAGATTGGAGGTCGTGACTCTCAACTTCAACGATCATCTTACATTACTTCCAATTTTTTACTACTTTTAGAATAGAATATTTCACTTCTCTAATGTTTTTTATTTTTGTTTTTTTAAAGAATTTGCCTCTTCTCAAGTGAAGAGGCCAAGATGGTGTGTGCATTTTTTAAAAGGGGAAGTTGTTGAATAATAAATTATAATGTTAATTACAAAAATTGTTGAAGTAGATTTTTAACAACTTAATATTTTTATTATAGGGTCAAATATATTTTAAGTTCCAGCAAACAGAGTCATGTTTGTGTTTTGTTCTTGAAAAATAAAATATCTCTTTTAGCCCCTCTCCCTCTATGGAAATGTGTTATATAAGATCCCTATTTCTACAAATGAGGGACCAAAGGAGACCATTTCTACGAAGGACAAGGACAGCACATAATAGATATTCATACACGTGGAACCAAAAAGAGATAATTTATTTTAAAGGACTAAAAATAAATATTGTCTTATTTGGAGGGACTAAAAGTTTAAAACATATTTAAGCTTATATTATACATAATTTTTTTTATATTTTTCAACTAATGATTACAACTCAGCACTTTACCTTTTCAACAGCTTCATAATTTAGTATACATTGATTTTTCTGTCACTCAGGATAATTGACACTTCATCTTCTAAAGTGCATCCATTAGAGGAGTTAAATCCTTTTTTTTTTCTTTTTAACAATTCCATAAATATGATGAAAAACCACTATCACAGGTTTTGAAGTGAAATTTGTTAGGTTCATATTCCATTTCTAGGAAGCTTTCTTATTTGAAGATCATAATGAGAAGTTAAATGACTAGCTATGTGAATGAAAATTCATAAATGAAGTTAATTTTTTGACAAAATCTATTGCGTATAGAGGGCAAACAATCAAATACGGGTAATTTTTTTTTCAATTTAGCATTTGGGATAAATTTTAAATTAACAAATATTATGATTTCTGAATTGAAAGACTTACATCTATTACGACTTCTATTTCTTTTACATTGAAATCATAAAATATTTTAAAATTTCAACTTTCTTTAAAATATGACTTTAAAGTGACAAAATATAATTTTTTTTATTGAAGTATAAATGAATTTACAACTTTAATTTTATTTTGCACATATATTTTTTTAAAAATCTAAATAATTTTTTATTTTAATTATTTAATAAATTAATGTATGTTTTATTTTATTTTATTTTATATTTTCTATATTTTCTATATTTTTTCTATTATTAAGGATTATTATTTATTTTGTAAATTAAAAAATAATATAAAAGACTTAAATTTAAATAAATAATTAAAATATACTATGTATTTATAATTTCTTGAACATCAAATTTTACTAAGATAAGTTATTATAGTTGAGGTGTAACAATACTAGCTTCCTCCTTCTTTCGAGCTCTAAGATCGGATGATAAAACCTTTACAATCTGATATTGGAGGATGTTTGTTGGTGTTAGAATCATGGGTGTGAAACTGCATTATATACATCCTTGCCCCACAAATACATGACCTATATGATAAAGAAGTAGAAGGAAGACTTGAATTTTCTACGAAAGTGATCTCAGGTGAGCTGATGAGCAAAACAAATATTTTCACCTATTCATCCAGTCAGTCAGATTGATATGAATATATGAAGTATATTTTAAAATTTTCATTTAAATGTATATTTTAAATTTTTTTATTTAAATTTAAGTCTTTTGCATTAATTTTTTAATTTACAAAACAAATAATAATCCTTAACTATAGTAAAAAATAAAAAATAATAAATAAAACAATATATAAAAATATATAAAATATTAAATAAAATATTATTTATGATATTTTTTAAAAATATATTTTAAAAAAATTGAAGTCATAAATTCATTTATGACTTTAATAAAAAAATTATATTTTAGAACTTTAAAGTTGTATTTAAAAAAAAATCATAAAATTATTTATAATTTCAATCTAAAAATAATAATAACAATTGTAATTGATAAATTACATTTGTTACGACTTTCAATTCATAATTAGTAACATTTGTTAAGAGTTACGACTTTCCCATCATTAATTTAAAATTTACCTCCAAAAGATAAATTACAAAACAAATTGCCGCTGTTTGGTCGTTTGGCCGCATATAGAGATAAATATTTCTAGACATTATAATCACTGCATGCCTGTTGTAATTTAACTTAAATTTTGTCTTTCAAAACTTGAAATAATGTAGATTCGCGGGAAGATGGCATCACTTCATGCTAATGTGACATCAGTTGTTTACAACAGTGGCAACCGTGTTTCTCAATCGAAATTTGCAAGCTCTTCCTTCTTGTCTGGGTTCGATGTTGTTGGTCGTGCTTCAAGTGCTTGGAAGAAGGAACTTGTCCCATCTTCCATTTCCTTGGTGCCTAGAGCCACCCTAACATTTGATCCCCCAACTACCAATTCAGACATAACCAAGCAAAAGAAGCACACTCTTGACCCTGCTTCTCCAGATTTTCTTCCTCTTCCTTCATTTGAACAGTGCTTTCCAAAGAGCACCAAAGAACACAGGTTATCCTTATCTTTTTTTTTCATTAGTTTATACTGTTAATTAAATTTGATTACAGATAATTTGGCTTTCCAAGCCATATATGGACACAACTCACAGTACAATTAATGTATGATCCATCATGTGTATAGGGAAGTCACTCATGAAGAAACTGGTCATGTGCTCAAAGTTCCCTTTCGTCGAGTTCACCTGTCTGGGGAAGCAGGACACTTTGATACCTATGACACTAGCGGTCCCCAAAATGTAAACCCAAGGACAGGTATGCATAACTAACTCTTTTGGTGCATTGTCTTTATATCTAGCATCTGTACAATGTAGTACATTTATTTTTTTTGTGACTAATGTTGGGCTAATAAATAGTTATTTTTAGTGAGTGAATGAAACAATTATAATTCCTTTCATAGATACATTCTCAGATATTGTTGTTTTCGTCGTGGTCTTCTGCTGTTGTCTAGCAACATTTGCAGATTCTCTTGATAGTCACTAGGCTGAGATCATTGTATAACGTTTCTGTGCATGTTAGATAAATTGTCTTTTCTTTTCTTCAATCACTCGTATTGTCTATTGCCTATCCAAGGTGGTTCAAACTGTCTTGTCAGATTACCAGCGACTAGCTTAACGTTGAGCCACCTCAAATTATTCTGATTGTCTTCCATTGTAGAATTTCCTTTTATTGATTTTCATTCACATATACATATATATATATATATATATATATATATCTCCTTTAATTTACCCTGACTTATATTACCAGAAATCTTGAACAAAACCTCAAAGTAATGGAATAGTATTTATTACTATCATTGAAGAATCTAATTTTTGCTTTTTATGTATACTTGCACTAAGATTTGGAAATTTACACTAATCTACTTGATTTGTTTCCATGGATTTGATAATTAGGACTCCCAAAATTGCGCGGAGGGTGGGTTGATAGGAGGGAGAAACTGGGTTATCCAAGATTCACTCAGATGTACTACGCTAAGCAAGGAATCATCACTGAGGAGATGCTTTACTGTGCCACTCGTGAGAACCTTGACCCAGAGTTTGTGAGGTCAGAAGTTGCTCGTGGACGTGCTATCATCCCTTCGAACAAGAAACACTTGGAGTTAGAGCCCATGATAGTTGGAAGAAACTTTTTGGTAAAAGTAAATGCCAACATTGGGAATTCTGCCGTTGCAAGCTCTATAGAAGAGGAAGTTTACAAGGTTCAATGGGCAACTATGTGGGGAGCAGATACTGCCATGGATCTCTCGACTGGTCGCCACATCCATGAAACTCGAGAGTGGATCCTACGCAACTCTGCTGTACCAATTGGGACTGTGCCTATTTATCAAGCACTTGAAAAAGTTAATGGGATTGCTGAGGATCTTAACTGGAAGGTTTTCAGGGACACCCTGATTGAACAAGCTGAGCAGGGTGTGGATTACTTCACCATCCATGCAGGAGTTCTTCTGAGATACGTTCCATTAACGGCTAAGCGCATGACAGGAATAGTCTCAAGAGGAGGGTCTATTCATGCAAAGTGGTGCTTAGCTTATCACAAAGAGAATTTTGCTTATGAGCACTGGGATGAGATACTTGACATCTGCAATCAGTATGATGTGGCCCTATCCATTGGTGATGGGCTAAGACCTGGATCCATCTATGATGCAAATGACACAGCTCAGTTCGCCGAACTCTTGACACAAGGAGAATTGACCCGTAGAGCATGGGAGAAGGATGTACAGGTGATACAAATCAAACTTTCTTTATTGCATGATACTGATAAATTTATGGCAACATGCAATCAGTTAGTCTTTAACTTCAACTTCTTTTTTTGACATCACAATGTTTGCATGTCTATTTATTGTGTTACTTTTAGTTGTTAATTCTTCAGCATGAACAATTAGAATTACTGGTAATAGACTAATAATCCATTACTTAGGAAAGGTGTACTGAAACTGCTGTTGAATTTTACCACTGGTACGATGGCTAATGAAGTTCTTGGTTGGGCCACCTTGTAAAACTAAATATAATGCTCAAAGTTTTTTTTTATAAAGATTTTTGGTTGGGCCCCTTGTTAAACGATCATCATCTGATGCGATATTACCATCAATATATCTTTGAAGATGATGGGGGTTTATTTTTTACTTTGAGTTACTTTACAGGTGATGAATGAAGGACCTGGACATGTCCCAATGCACAAGATTCCTGAAAACATGCAGAAACAGTTAGAATGGTGTAGTGAAGCGCCTTTTTACACTCTTGGTCCTTTGACTACTGATATTGCCCCTGGCTATGATCACATCACCTCTGCAATTGGTGCTGCAAATATTGGGGCACTTGGTACAGCTCTTCTCTGTTATGTGACTCCAAAAGAACATCTTGGGTTGCCAAACCGGGATGACGTGAAGGCTGGCGTTATAGCTTACAAGATTGCGGCTCATGCTGCTGATTTAGCCAAAGGCCATCCATATGCTCAAGCTTGGGATGATGAATTGAGCAAGGCAAGATTTGAGTTCCGATGGATGGACCAGTTTGCTTTGTCATTGGATCCGATGACAGCCACGTCCTTCCATGACGAAACCCTACCGGCAGATGGTGCGAAAGTGGCCCATTTCTGCTCAATGTGTGGCCCTAAATTCTGCTCTATGAAGATTACAGAGGATGTGAGGAAGTATGCTGCGGAACATGGCTATGGAACTGATGAAGCTTTGCAGCGTGGGATGGATGCTATGAGTGCTGAATTTCAAGCTGCCAAGAAGACCATCAGTGGGGAGCAACATGGTGAAGCTGGTGGAGAGATTTACTTGCCAGAAGCTTACGTTAGAACCAAGAGGTAAGGTTAAATAAAATGTATCACTTTTTTTAATATGATGCGCCTTTTCTCATTTGGCATGGATTATAATGGCATTCTGTGAATCAGAAGTCTATAAATATGCTAATAATAAACTTGAACTGAGTAGAAAATCTCATATAGAATATGATGGCATAATCCACTTCATTGCTTGCACAAAGCTTGGGTTTGACTACAAAAGGGTAGTGGGTGAACAGGGATCCCACCATCGAGGGTTTGAGGAGGTTTATTAAACTTTGCACAATCTTATCTCTGAGGAGAAAGGCTATTCCCATAATAAGAACCTTTGATATTGATCCCCATGCCACTAGACAGATAGCAACCTTACTGTTGCATCAAGGCTCACTCTCTATTCTCATGATGACTATATGAGGGTGAACTATATATATTTCCACATTCATTGTTCATCATATACTTTTATGACTTACCAATTGAATTAATGTTACAATAAGTTGAATTAGTATATGCCCTTGGGACATCTCTTAGGAACCAAGAATAGATATCGAAAAGAAAGGAAGGATTTTATCGAATACAGTGGAAAGAATAGAAAATAGGAGAGAGATCTCTCCTCTAAGGGTTTCCCCTCCACAAAGGACTTCTCCAAAGAAGTGAGATTGTGCAAAGTGTACTACAAGTTCGTTGGCACCTTCTGAACTATTTTTTATCAATAACTAGAGGGTGGAGGGGCTTCGTGAGTTTATTGCGTCACTTACCATTTCTCAATCAATCCCACAGACTTAATTCCTCACTTTTTCATGAAAATGTTTGCCAACCATTGACCTGCCTAGGTGTTTGTCAGCTGAAGATGGAATATCTAATTGCATATTATTTTGCAGGACTACTTAATGGAGCAAATCAGTTGGAAGAACTTGTAGCTAGCTTCCCAACTGGCTTATCTGAGTGTGGAGAAGCATTATCAAGCCTTAGGAGTAGGAGAACGAGTACTGTTTGTGATGAATGTCTATGGTTTAAGAAATCTGTCTTTAGTCAACTTGTGTGTTTTGTTATTCAGTTCTCAGCAATAAACTGCTCTGGCAATCTAGTTTCATGTTCAATGCCATCTTTATCTTTTGGGCTATTTTATTAACACCATAGATGCACAAGGGGTGCCTGAATCTGCACGAGCTCCGGCTATCAAGCTAGGATGCTAGCAGATCAGGCTGTGATAGTCCCTTCGAACCTGATCAAGGTGATGCCTGCGCGCAGGGAGCCTGCATTTTTCTCATTTTCATGCTTCTACAGGATGATCGTGTTGTAAACGCGATTAGGACTATAGCTAATCTGGGAAGCAGCAGATACATGTTGGCCATGTCATTTGGTCACAGTTGTTGAACTGGAAGAGTATACTATACTACATGATCTGCATCAGTAGTATACTACTGCTCTTAAAGTAAAAAGATCTTATAAGTTGCAATGCAACATAAAATCCATCCTCACTTAATATATGAGAGGAGAAACGCTAACAACACTTAATAATAAAGAATGTGGTATCTCTTTTGGAATCTCCCTTGAGAGAAACAAGCACATTTATAATCAAGCTATGCCTTGAGCAAGATTGAATCTTATGGAGACTTAAGGGAAACAAAGAAAAGTACAATGTTGCTAGCTTTTCTTTTTATGAAAGATAAAGTTTCCACTAATAAAACTATAAGACTGAGTACACACACTATTTTAATCTTACATATCAAAATTTGTATGAATATTATACCTTATGATAAATTTATACTATGGGTTAACTTCCATTAGTAATGCTGGACCCAAAGACAAAATCTAGTTCACATGATATTAAGTTTTTTGATTGAAAATATGTTTGTGGAGAAAGCCGGTTGTCCCCTCCCATGCTGAGATATGCTCACCAGTTGAAATCTGATAATTGGTAAACATGGTCTCTGGAATGATAATGAACAATATAAATTGGAAGGACTCCAATCTAATATTAACAACATGGTTGATTTGCAAAAATATTAGCTATAATATCCAGAATAATGGTATTCTTAAAAATGATGATCATGTTAACCAAAATATTCATCAGAACATTGTTAGTTGCCAATCTTTTAAGTGGGGACTGGCCGGATTCCAACGATCATTTGTTAAGAAATTATCAAAAGTATTTTGTGTAATTTCCTGGGCATAAAGTTGTGATAACCCAATGCAATTCCATGGTCACGCCAAAGTTCCAATTTAGTGTATTGAAATGAGTAAACTTCCATTTGAAATGAATAAATTATTCTTCAAACGAATTACTTTCTTTTGTATGGTAGACTTTTGCATAGATAAAAAATGTTGCTACTTTGTTTAATTTTATTACTCTACCTAGATACCCCTCCGCCTGATTTTTTTTCTTACATAGATAGATACCTGTCTTAGACATAGGCACACGCAGGTATCAAGCGGGACCCACATAGGTGTGTCTTTGCCTAAGTAAAGCATCATGAAATTGTTCTCTACAATGCCTACATACTCAGTCAATGGGTGGCAGTGCATCAGAAATAGGAAATAGAGAGAGCAAGTGTATCTGCTCAGTTTTGTTTTTACTCTCTTTAACCTATCATCACGTATTCTTCTTTTATTACCTCCTTAACCCACCTTTTTCTCACGCGCCTTTGCACCTTTGGCACAGATCTTACATGACAAACTTACTCATAAGATAAACACACTTACACACACCATATGTACTTGTTCCGGATTGAGATTGTCTACAGTTTTTAAAAAACCATACACAATCTCAACCGTAAAAAAAGTTTTGTTCTATAGCCAAAAACAAAAAAACAAAAACTATAAAACACCACTAAACAAATGTGAATGGTTGGATTGAAGACTAGTTTCATAGTTACATAATTCTCTCAATAATCTTGTATATTTCATATCAAGTTCAAAAATTATAAGATTAACTTGTTAGTTGAAGGAAAAAGAAAAAAGAAAAAAAATCATGAGTTCAAATTACTTCCTCTAACATTTTAACAAAACTATAAAGTTAACATTTCCTGAAAAAAAAATGTACGTATATCAAGTTCACTGCATGACGTATTACATACCTGATACTTTTTAAAGGAGATTTAGTAATAATCATGTAAAAGGTGATGACATTAGGTACTTACACCTTTATCACATACTTCATCATCAAGATACGTGGTAAAGGTATAAGTAGTTAAGTACATAGTTTACAAGACCTCTTTTAAAGAATTCCTAGTATGTGTGGTAAAGGTATATTTGTAGGTACTTACATGATTATTACAAAACCTTTACTTCATACCCGGTAATTATGGTTAATTTCCTCACTCAAGCACACAAAGACTTTCCTTATTTCCTATTTCCAACCTTTACAACAACTGTGTTGTTGAGTCTTACCTACAATTCCTTGTCTGTTATCACATCACTTCACACATATTCTTGCTTTCTTTCCCTCTTTTTTATATAATACTATGATGATTATGCAAAGAAAGAAAAGAGAAACACACAATGAGTCACATAGGCTGTTTCTTTGAGAAAACAAACTTGCCCAGGAAAAAGAACACTAGGAGCTGCAAGTTCAGGCTTCCTTGGCAGTCTGAGTTTTCCCCCATTGAGTTTCTGAAGGATGTTGCAGATAAAGTGACAAAAGCTATATGCTTGAGGTCTGCAAGAAAATCTTCAAACCGAGGCCCGTCTTGCATGGGAAGATCAAAACCAATTGGGGTATCTGTTGATTATTATAGGACAGCAGCAGTTGAGGACTGCATTGAGTTCATCCACTCCTCCTTTTCTAGATCAAATTCTGTAACCGCAACACCAGGAGAAGAATTTCCACATACTTTTTTACGAAACTTTGAATCATAGACTGTGAAATTAAAGATTAAGGAGTGCTTGCTACTGTATTTCAGTGTCTATCCTCTTGAATGTGTTAAGGTTTACAAAATAATAATGATGTCACCGGAAGAATATTGTTTAATATATCATATGTGTACTATATATGTCTCCATACAAACATAATAAGTTGTATCATCTTTTGATGAGCTTCAAACAGCATGCATTACATTTCAGCTGTTACAGTACGTTAGAATTTCAGTATATTTGCATTGGTTCTTTCCGGCCTGCGTCATTTATTTAAATGATAAATTATGCACAATATCGTAAGTTCAACCGCGCACATGCTTTAATTAGCAATATTTGTTTAAAACCATTTAATAGGTCTCACGTTCGGATTTTCTTTCTTCTCTGGATCTATTGGAATTTAATTTGCATAACAGGGCTACTCATTCTCTTTGGAGCATAGGATTTGGGTCTCAATATTTAGAAGTTGTAAGAAACACCTAATCTTACTTTACATACATTGCATGAAAGTGAATTAATAGTTTCATACTGTTTGCAAATTGAGTAATGGTCTTACATTAATGATTAAGAGTTTCTTGACAAGCATCAAATCTGAATGATTTTATGCTGTTCATTTTGAGAGGGATGATAATGCTACTGTGCGAAGGTTAACTGAGTCCAACGTTAGAGTCAAAACGCAGAACAGAAGATTCCATCCATATGTTCCTGTCCATGGGATAAGAGTTAGTTAAGGTTAAAACTTAAAACTTCAGGACTTGGGTAAATTCCATCAAATCATTGGGACTTGACAATATTTACTGAATGGCAAGTTAACATTTTGAGATTATTAACAAACAAAATAGGATACAATCGTTTATTTTCTTAAAGATATCTCCAACACAGACCAGCAACAATAAAATAGTGTTTAAGGCTTTTAGCTAATCGTATGATTTTACTATGGTTCATTTACAATGAATTATCAAGACTTTGTCATTGAAAGTTTAATTTCATTTAACATTCCTGTTGGTTAGCGGCAAAACCTACATACTCCTCATTTTCGGTTGTAAGAGACACAAATAAATTAGTATTGGCTAGTCCTTCTATGTTGACATACACTACTTAATACTTAATATTTATCTATCTTCTTTCCTTATTGCCCTCCTCGTGAGTCATAATGAAATAAATTTTTCTATTTTAAGATTGAAATTTGGCTCACATTACCAGAAACAAGACACTTTTTATTTAAAGGCCAAGTTGGTAAATAAAGTAAATTACCAAAAAAAATCCAAATATATCAAATTGTCAATTAACAGATTGTACCTGGCAGGTAACTGATCCAAAAGGAATCGATATAGTTCAGTAAATACATTGACCCAGAAGAGCCAGACATAATAAAGTATTCCATAAGATCAGGTGGTTGGAATCTAAGTGGACAAGACAACAGTGCAAGCATTTCAGAAGAAAACAGGTAAAAACAGGTAAATAACAAATCATCACTGCTGCTTCAGTTCTTGGCAAAGAGGCCTCCAAAGCCACCTTTCTTCTTTTGTGGCACTGCCACAGAGTTCTTGTTGCGGCCAGTGGTGGTGGTGGTGGTGCCTCCATTCTTCTCCTCCACCTTCTTGAGGATAGGATCAGTCTCTACCAGCTGGTCTTCCTTCTGCAATCCTCCAATTATCCAATCAAGAAGACCCTTCTCTTTGCTTCCACCAGCACCCTTTGCTGCTGTGGCTGCAAAGACTCTACCAGTTGCTGGAGCAAATGACATGATGATGGAAGCCATATGTTGCAAACTGAGAAATCTACAACGCACACTTGTGTGTTAGTGATGAGAATTGAGAAGACAAATGATGGGGTGGACAAAGTTTTGGTGAACTTCGAAGAATAAAGTGTGTCTATGTAATATGATAATATATATCTTCTCTTGTGGCTCCACCTCACAAGTGAATGTGAGCCGTTGGATTGGGCTATAAATGGTGATATGGGACACTATAGCACGAGTTCTCCACAAGTGTCTTATCCTGATTGCGGCTATTTTTTTTTGGTACATAAATTTTTCACAATAAGAAGATGAAAATTATGCCTGGCAAGTTGGGTTGGGGGGTTCATCCTCACACACTCGCCTGATGAGGCTGTGAATTTGACATGTGGATGCACCACATCCGTTGCCTTTTCCCACCCCTTTTTCGGTTGAACATTGTCTCACTGTAGTTGCCATTGGGGTAGTACTTTGCGTATCCTACAAATTGCTAATACAGCCACTATAAGATGAGCAATTCCAATATTATCTTTCTGTAAAACTAATATGGATTGTGAATCCCTAAATCAATTAGGGATGACAATTCTTATGCCATATGAATTTGCAATCGATATTAGCTTTATGAAATAGTAATATTGAAATTATTCATCTTGTGCTGCGTGTACCAATGGTGGTCAAAACAATGCCCTCTACTTTTTCATTTGAGTCCAAGACAACAGCAAGGAAAAATTGTAGCTTTAGACCTATGAAAAAAAAGTCTAGGCTCTTTTTTTCTTAATTATGCTTTTAATCCTTTTTTATTTTCAAGTGAAAAAAGAAACTTTTGTTTTTCTTTTACTATGATTAGCACGATTTTGTTTTTGTGTAGCAAGAATGCCTAATGTCTAACCAATAGTCAGACTAGTTATTTTCACAAGGCGTACAAACTATCAAAATGGGTTTTATTTCTTCCAAGTTTTCTCTATTTACATTATTAGGAATCAAATCCCTAATTAGAAATTCAATTATATATCGATTGTGTTAGATATTATTGGTATTAATGAACAATTTTGATCTCTCAATACCTATTTATGTATAATATCTTAACTATTACAATTAAATCTATTTATTAGTTCAATATTTAGAGTGAAAGACATCTAGTAATAGGAAATTAAAATGCCACTGTGGATGTGTCCGTAAAAACCGAATCATTCCATTTCACTTATTTCATTTAAGAATCAAATAATTTTCTATATGCATAAATTTGGGATCAAATCCCTAATTACATACTTCAAAGATTTATCTCATAATTATGTCACACCAAGCATATTAATAATTTATCAACTCAAAGGATTAGTGTAATTGTGTAAGGACTCGTGAGTAAAAATAATCTATTTAGGGGAAAAAAATAATTGTTTTCAATGTTTATCGTATGAAATTTCATTGGGTGAGTGACAATCGCGTGCTACAAATGAAATTAATCTCTGATCCAATGAGTTATAAAGACACCTATAATCTCTAATCTAAAAAAATATTAATCATTTACCGATAACTTAGCATAGGATCTTATTCCACGTTAAATGACCCAAAAATTACTAACAGTTGAACCCTTAATATTTCTCAATGAACCATTTCGCGTGAAAATTACCAATGACTTTGTTGTCGGTAATTTCTATTTGCAGAATATAAGTCTCATGGATATCATTTACTGACATATATCGTTGGGATCTCTCCTTAATTGGAGAGGTTCTTGAAAATTATAGAGTTTTTTAGAAAAGTGTAAAATTTTTTAGAACGTCCTGGAGAACTCTAGAGTAGTGTAGAATTCTCTAGAAACTTGTAGAAGGATGTGAAAACCTCTGGAATATTCTGGAGATGTGTGGAACCTTCTGGAACCTTATGGAAGAGTATGGAAGGATATGGAAGAGAGTAGAAGAGTGTAGAGACTTCTAGAATGTGTGGAGCATTCTAGAGAATTAATCTCCACCCTAGGATACAAGTAATCTCCACCATTCATTGTGGAGGTGGAGTAGTATAAATAAGGGTAGGAGCCTTCATTCCTAACCATACAAGAGAGAAGAGTGAATCCACTTCTTAGAGTGAGAAAACTATAGAGTTAGAGAGCCTCTTTGAGAGAGAAGATAAATAGTTTGGGAAGTCTCTATCCTCAAGCTTGAGTGAGCCACTGTAGAGTGAGTCAATTTTGAAAACACATCCTTGTAACCCTACTATTCTTTTGTATAGTGGAAGAATCTCCATATTAGAGAATTATAATCACGTGCTCTCATTACTACCTTTAATTACTAAGTGCCTATCTTAACTTCACGAAGCAGGAAAGTCCAAAATTTCCCCAACAGATACGACCATTGAAAATCCAAAACATTTTGACAACTTTATAATCATCAGAAAAGATACGTAGATACATAATGACTTATTTTCTTGAATTGATATCAGTTTGTATAGTTTCGCTACCAAAATGCAGTAGTGCAGTACTACTTGTTTATCTATGTACATGATAATATTGATTTGATCGAATTATAATATGCTACCAAATTTTAACTGCACTGAGTTAATGATAGAAATTGGATAATAAAGACTGAATTTTATAGAAATACTCTGCAGGAATTATTCTTTCCAAAACAGAGACAGAATTACAACAATTAGAATCAGAATATTCACTCAAATAAGCCAAGATTTCGAGAGCTTGGTTCTCTCCCTCCCAAGGTCTAAACCACACATCTTCAGGATAACCAAAATATGATTATGTTTTTCCTTCTTATTCTACACATATCCATAACTGCCTAATTAAAATAATTATTCCTAATAAACTGCTCCTAATAATAGTAACCGTTGTCCTAATAATAGTAACTGCTAACTATTCCTAATAAACTGCTCCTAATAATAGTAATTGTTGTCCTATTAAAACTAACTGCTATTGACAGCACATAACAATTATCCCCCCCCCCCTTCTCTTATGCACATTCTTTATAAGAGGTCTAACAATACTCCCCCCCCCCCCCCAAAAGAGTCACCTTGTCCTCAAGGTGAAATGAGGAAAACTGTTCCTTGATGACTTCCACGAATTTCCAAGTGGCTTCAAAATCTGGAAGATCTTCCCATTGAATGAGAACTTCAACAGTACCATTAGGATTGTTACGGACAACTTTGACTTCAGCTGGAAAACTCGGAGCTCCAAATCTTTAGATAACATCGGAGGGAGTGGTTGAGGATTAGCTGTGGCAGCCACTGCTTTCTTTAGAAGAGAGGCATGAAAAACAGGATGTATTTTGCTTGTAGGTGGTAAATCCAATTTAAAAGCAACCAGGCGGATTTGCTTTTTGATTTTGTACGGACCATAAAACCTTAGGCTCAACTTCTCATTTCTCTTTTTAGCAAGAGATTTCTGCCTATAGGGTTGGAGTTTTAGATAAACCCAATCACCCACAGAAAAGGTAACAACACGCCTGGATCGGTCAGCATACGCTTTCATTTGCACTTGAGCTTTTGTCAGATTATCCTTCAAGTCACGTAGAATTTGGTCCCTCTCTTGAGTCAATTGATTCACTTCTTCAACGGCAGAGGGAATAATGGTCCCTCTAAGTAGATGAGGAGGATCTCTACCATAAAGAGCCTTGAATGGGGTCAATTTCAAGGAGCTATTGTAATTGGTGTTGAACCAAAATTCAGCCCAACCTAACCATGTAGTCCATTGCTTGGGTTTAGTCCCGGTGAGACACCTCAAGTAGGTTTCCAAACATTTGTTGACAACCTCCTCTGTTTGGCCATCAGTCTGAGGATGATAGGCTGAACTGAACTTCAATTTTGTACCTGCCATTTTAAACAACTCAAACCATAAATTACTCAAAAAGATCTTATCCCTATCAGACACAATGGTTGAAGGAAACCCATGTAGTTTAACCACTTCTTTAATGAAACTTTCATCTACATCTTTTGCAGTGAATGAGTAACTCAAAGGAATGAAGTGAGCATATTTAGTCAAACGATCCACCACCACTAATATCACATTCTTACCTTGAGCCTTAGGCAAACCTTCTATGAAATCCATGGAAATGTCAACCCAAACTTGAGTTGATATAGGTAGTGGTTACAATAATCCAGTAGGAGACAAAGTTTGATACTTGTTTATTTGGCAAACTTCACAAGTAGCAACGTATTGCTGAATATCCTTCCTCATCCCCTCCCAATATATAATGGCTGAAATTCTTTTGTAGGTCCTAAAAAACCCATAATGTCCTCCTATGGTTGAATTGTGGATTTCTTCCAACAACATAGGAATTTTTGAGGATCCTCGAGGCAACACTAACATTCTTTTAAAAAAAAACTTCCTATCCTTGAAAGTTTAGCCCAGATGAGAATTTATATCTTGCATCAAGTCCTGTATTAGCCTTAGCAATTTCGGATCCTTTTGGACTTCAGTCCCCCATTCTTCTAATTCATCAAATTGCACTGTAGATAGGGTTGCATAGGTCATCCTCCTGGAAAGAGCATTAGCAACTCAATTTTCATGTCCAGATCGGTTCTGGATTTCAAAATCCAGACCCATCAGTTTAGAAGTCCATTTGAATTGTTCCTCTCCTAAAACTCTTTGATCCGAGAGAAATTTGAGACTCTTTTGATCAGTGAGAATGATGAAATGTCTCCCCATTAAATAATGTCTCCATTTCTGAACTCCTATCACAATAGCCATCAATTCTCTCTCATATACAGACTTAGCTTGTGCCCTTTCTGACAAGGTTTGACTATAAAAAGCCACTGGTCTCCCTTCTTGTAATAGAACAGCCCCCAATCCTTTATTTGAAGCATCAGTCTCTAGTGTGAAGTCTTTGCAAAAATTTGGAATAGTAAGTATTGGCAACTCAGCCATCTTCCGCTTCAAGTGTTCAAAAGAAATTTGGGCTTCGTGATTCCAGTGAAAATTATCCTTCTTCAACAGTTGTGTCAAGGGTGTAGCAATTTTTTCATAATCATGAACAAATCTTCTATAATATCCTGTGAGGCCTAAGAAACCTCTTAGAGCCTTTAGGTCTTTTGGAATGGGCCACTCCATCATAATTGCAATTTTCTTTGGATCTGCTGCTACTCCTTCCTCTGAAATGATATGCCCTAAATACTCCAACTGTGTTTGGCCAAAAGTGCACTTCTTCTTATTAGCGAACAACTTGTGCTCCCTTAGTAATGCAAGCACTGCCTGAAGATGAACTTGATGATCTTGCGCCGACTTACTGTAAACCAGAATGTCATCAAAGAAAACCAGAACAAATTTTCTCAAATGTGGCCTTAACATTTCATTCATGAGGGATTGAAAGGTAGAAGGTGCATTAGTGAGTCCGAAAGGAATTATGACAAACTCATAATGACCTTCATGGGTTCTGAAAGCCGTCTTTGGAATATCTTCTTCCTTCATTCTGATTTGATGGTATCTTGACCGTAAGTCCAATTTAGAGAAAATGGTGGCTCCCCCCAATTCATCAAGCAACTCATCAATGATAGGAATTGGAAACTTATCAGGTACAATTATTTTGTTCAGGGCTCTATAATCAACACAAAATCGCCAACCATCGTCTTTCTTTTTAACCAAAATAATAGGACTAGAATATGGACTTACACTAGGTCTAATAATACCAGAGCGAAGCATATCATCTACTAACCTCTCAATTTCATTGTTTTGGTAATGTGGATACCGGTAAGGTCTAAGGTTTGGAATATTGGCTCCTTCTTTGAGAACAATTGCATGATCATGCCACCTGGATGGAGGTAATCCTTGAGGTTCTTGAAAAACATCTTCATACTCATTCAAGACTACACTTACCCAATCTGGCTAGGGGGGGTATCATGAACTTCTTCTTTCGCCAAATTCTGGTATTCCAAGAAAAATCCTTGTCCTTCATTCTTAATGGCTTTCATAATGGATTTGAATGAAGACGAAGCTCGTGCCAATTCTGGTTCTCCTTTGAGTACATGGTAGCTATTTCCAAGGGGAATTTTAATCATCAATTCCTTGAAATTAGCCCGGATTTCACCAAGGCTTGACAACTATTCCATTACCAAAACTATGTCCACTCCACCAAGTTCGAATACAAAGAAATCTTCATGAATTTCCAACCCTTGTATGACTAACTTCAATTTAGGACAAACTCCTTCACAAGGAATTTTTCTTCCATCTCCAACCTCCACATAGTAGGGTGGGGTTTCTTCCACTGTCATTTGATATTCCTTGACTAGTGGAGAAGATATAAAGTTATGTGATGCTCCACAATCGATCAAAACCACCACTTTTTTGTCCCCCAAGGTTCCCCACAACTTGATGAATTTCTTCGTTGTTAATCCAGAAATATTGTAAATTGACAATTGTAAAGCCTTCATCTCTATCTCATCTTCCCTTTCTGGTTCTTGTTCTGCAGACTCTTCATCCATACCCTCCTCCAACAATAAAACTTGCAACTGTTTATTTGGACAGATATGACCAGGATCAAATTTTTCATCACACCTAAAACATAACCCCTTGGCTCTTTTATCTAGCACTTCAGCATCTGTCAAACTCCTAAAACCCCTCCCTTTAAAGGAAGGATTGATTCTAGAGTTCCCTATAGCGCTACCCATCGATGAAGTCACTTGTGTTTGACCCTTAGCATTTGGTTCCCATGTCACTGTCCTCGTACAATTATAAGTTCTGAATCCAGCCTTAGTTCTCAAACTTGTTCGACTTCCACCATTCCCTTTATTCAACAAGTTATTTTTCTCATCCACCCTCTGTGCATAGTCCATCAATTTGGTTAATCCCTCAACTGGATGAAGCTTTAATTCTGCCCCTATAACTTCTTTGAGCCCATTCATAAAAACTCCTTTTAAATACGCTGATTCAGTGCATTTGATAGGACCGGCATACAACTCGAACTGTTCCCGATAAACTTCCACACTTCCTGTTTGCTTGAGACTTAGCAACAATTCAAACGGACTTTGTAACATGGACGGTTGAAAACGGCATATCACCGAGGACCGGAATTCGCTCCAAGTTGGGTCATTCGCACTGAATTCCCACCATTGATACCAAGTTAATGCCTTTCTCTCCATCGCCACCATAATAGCTTGTAGTTTTTCAGGGTCGTTCATTCCTTTTAGTTCAAAGTATCGTTCTACGCGAATTGTCCAACCGAATGCATCCTCCCCATTGAAAACAAGAATTTTGAGTTTTCGCCATCTCTCCTCACGATTTCGAGGATTGCGAATTTTTCTAGTGTCGTCGTCGTTCACGGTATGGTTGTTGTCGTTGATTGATTCGTCCCTGTCAGAATGCGTCGTGATCCCGCGAACAGTTTCCACCAATTCATTCAATTGCCTACCAATTTCCAATCGCTCTTGTCTGTCTTCTTCGCGGCTCTTCTCCCAGTTTTCTCGCATGGCTAGTAAGCCTTCGAATCCGCGCTCAAGAAACTCCACGCGTGCATCCATTCCTCTTGTTGAAACCATCTACCGTCCCAGGAAACAAAAACTGCTCTGATATCAGTTGATAGAAATTGGATAATAAAGACTGAATTTTATAGAAACACTTCGCAGGAATTATTCTTTCCAAAACAGAGACAGAATTACAACAATTAGAATCAGAATATTCACTCAAACAAGCCAAGATTTCGAGAGCTTGGTTCTCTTCCTTCTAGGTCTAAACCACACATCTTCAAGATAACCAGAATATGATTTTGTTTTTCCTTCTTATTCTACACATACCCATAAGTGCCTAATTAAAATAATTGTTTCTAATAAACTGCTCCTAATAATAGTAACTGTTGTCCTATTAAAACTAACATATTCCTAATTTCTAATAAACTGCTCCTAATAATATTAGATGTTGTCCTATTAAAACTAACTGTTATTACATAACAATTATTTTCCCCCTTCTCTTATACACATTCTTTATAAGAGTTCTAACAGTTAAATACTCAATACAGCATGAAATTTCTATATATATAAAGCCTGAGCATGTGTTGTGTGTAAAATCATACATTTGTCAAATTTGTTAGATTGCATTAATTTGAATTAGACAAACCATTTGACTTAAGAATCACGGGTTAGTTTTAAGAAGAAAAGGGAAAAGAAGAGAAAAAGATCAAAATTTTGGGTTGGTGCAGTTTACTAGGGAAAAATGAAATTAAGGAGCTAAAAGAGACGTTTGCTTGAGTGTTCTGCATAAAGGTTTCCACCTCTATACTCAAAAGAATTGAGTAATTAAACCCTTTTGGTTTACACATGTTTTCTTCTCACGATGACTGATCTATAGATTTCGATTTGTTTCCTAAATTTGTAGCAAACCCATTTTCTCTCTTCGGTTAAACCGTCTCTAACTACTCTTTCTCTTGCACTCTACACTGTATTGGCCTCGCAAGAATACCAATAATAGGACTTTTGCATATATATATATATATATTCATTAAATGGTCGTACGTACAATAGACTAAATTAAGTAGGTAGGGCTGTGTACTTACTTTCCTTTCACTCATATATTTAACCTATGGATATTGGTAGGAATATACGTCAGTACATAATAATAGTCTAATATATAATTAGTAAGGGACGAGCCATTAATAATTCAACTAGGAAGAAAATAATAAGTATTTTGAATGGTGAAATGAGTCAGTTTTATGTTAGTACATGAGCTTAAGTTTATTTAGTATATAAACTTATTTTAATAATTTTTTATAAGTTAGTTCAATTAATTTAGTTATTAATTTAATACTTATATATTTATCATTACTAGATTACTAGATTTTATATCAGTACAATGCAAGAATTTGATTAAATGATACTTTTATGAATTTAATATTTATGTGTTAATAATATAAAATAATTATTTTAAAATGAAATTATTATCTAATTATAAAATATTATTATCTAATTATAAATGATTGTTTGAATTATTTTAAAATAATTATTTTAAAAATTATCATATTTAAGATTTAACATAAATATGAAGAATTTTGATTGAATGACTTTTACCGGTGCATCATCTTTTTTCTCATTGTATTATGTCATCAACTATTATCTTTTTTTGGTGTGTTGAATTCACTCAACTATACCAGTACTAGTACTGTAGTACTACTACTCAACAATATAACTATATATATTATGTATATTACTCAGCAATATATAAATTCAAATATCCAATAAAGCTCGATTTTGTCGGGGGAAAGTAATAACAGTAAGTGCATAAAAAATTCAAAATACATGATTCACAAAGGGATAAACAATTGACAAAGGAATATTTAACTGCGTCATGATGACAAAGTTATCTCATGATTCACCTCCTGATTTCCAAATGATGTTTTGAAAACAGTACTAAAAAATAACCTTTCATCTTGTTCAGGTTCGATTAAAAGAAAGAAAGTATTATACATGACTTAAAAATAACCTTAACATCTTGTTCAAAACGTAAAAGCTTCTTAATAGGAACCTTATTTAATTTATTAATAATATTGGAATTCAAAACAGCAGGTCAAACTACCATGTGGCCTGTGGATCGGATGTCAAAATACAGATTTCATGAGTGAACTTTCGAGTACAAACCCAAACTTTTAGCAGCACGAATGGGAAGATTAAGGTTTTGGGTAAAAGATAGAAGAGATAATATATAAACTACTCCACTCTGTACCCTCTATTAATCCTTCAGGCAAACCAATGGCAATAGCAAGCAAACAATTATATGTAAGAGTGGATATAATTAATAAATAATTAAGAATAACCAATCTGGTAAAGTTTTATTAATTAAATCACTCCAAAACCCTTCTCTCACAGGAAAAGGTGCATGCATGGATGTTTCTAATTTGCTAGTGAGTCACAACACCCGTACAGTTCCTATATAAACCTAACAGCGACTCTAGAAGGCCATAAAATTCCCAACCACCTCTCCTAAAACCTTTCCCATCATATCATCCTATAAATATATATAAAAACCCCTTCAATCAATTCAAACTCCAAATAACCCCAAAATCTCAATTAAAACTGCCCAAACAACATAGAATGGTGCAAATGGATACACTCCATCTTCTCTTCACCCTAGCTGCTCTTTTATCCGCATATTTCGTTTGGTTCCATCTCTTGGCTCGAACCCTAACCGGTCCAAAAGTATGGCCCTTGGTTGGTAGCCTTCCAAGCATGATCGTGAACCGCAATCGGGTTCACGACTGGATGGCTGCCAACCTCCGCCAAATCGAGGGATCGGCCACCTACCAAACCTGCACCCTCACCCTCCCCTTCTTTGCTTGCAAGCAGGCTTTCTTTACTGTCACTAGCAATCCTAGAAACATAGAACACATCCTCCGAACCCGGTTTGACAACTACCCCAAGGGACCCCACTGGCAGGCAGCCTTCCACGACCTCCTAGGCCAAGGAATCTTCAACAGCGACGGTGACACGTGGCTGATGCAACGAAAAACCGCTGCCCTAGAGTTCACCACCCGAACCCTAAGACAAGCCATGGCTCGCTGGGTGAACCGGACCATAAAAAACCGTCTTTGGTGCATTTTGGATAAAGCTGCTAAGGAAAATGTCTCGGTAGATTTGCAAGACCTTCTTTTGCGTTTAACCTTTGATAATATTTGTGGACTCACCTTCGGTAAAGACCCCGAAACTCTCTCGCCGGAACTACCCGAAAACCCCTTCACTGTTGCCTTTGACACTGCCACAGAAATCACCTTGCAAAGGTACCACTAAATTTTTGCTGTGTTCACATAATTTCAATTTTTTTCCTTATTTTTATTTAAATTTTTTTATTAGAAGTTTCATCATATATGACAATAACCATAACATCTTGTGAGCATGAGAGGTCAGTGTTATAGAATGATAATAATTATTTTAATTTTAACCACTCATTTAATAAATTGTACTATTAAAATTATTTCCTCTCATCTTATTTGTTGGGAAACGTATCACCTGAAAAACATAAGAATATAAAATACTAATCTCAATTGTATAATTTGAATAAATAGTTAAGATCAAAATATTCTTTTTAATATGTGTGTATAATTATAAGTTCAAAATTAAACAAATTCATGCCGCTATTATATTTATATTATCTTATTTGATTCTATTTTATGTACTCTAAGTGTAAGGACATACAGTAAGAAAAGAGAGTTATTATGAAACTTAGAAAAGGCAAGCTAGATGTTAATTGTTTCTTTTATACCAATAATTAAATGAATTTAGACACAACAAAAAGAAAGCTTCTTAATAAGAATATAAATCATCATAGGATTTCTCATAATAATTTCTACTAGCACAAATTAATAAAAAAAATTGTAGAGATATGATGAAATGGGAATACCCTTATTGGATATTTGTTATTTTGTTATCATTATAAATTAAATTCTTCAAAGTTATACATACTAAAATTTTATATATTTTTAGTTTAATATCTGTTTACCTGACCATTTTTGTAATATTAACCGATAAAAATATTTAAAATAATTATTATAAAAATTAACTAATGATAATTTTCCATTGATATAATGTGAAAATTCTTCTTTTTTTTTTTTACATTTTTTTTATACATCTATGATTAGGCTTCTGTACCCTGGCATAATATGGAGATTCGAGAAGCTTCTTGGCATCGGTAAGGAGAAGAAAATACATCAGAGTTTGAAGATCGTCGAAACTTACATGAACGACGCCGTTTCAGCTCGTGAGAAATCGCCTTCCGACGACTTGCTATCAAGGTTCATAAAGAAGCGTGACGGTGCCGGAAAAACACTGAGTGCTGCCGCTCTGCGACAAATCGCGTTGAACTTCCTCCTCGCCGGCAGGGACACGTCGTCGGTGGCGTTAAGCTGGTTCTTCTGGCTCGTCATGAACCACCCCGACGTGGAAGAGAAGATTCTCGACGAACTAACGGCGGTGCTTACTTCCACACGCGGCAGCGACCAGCGGTGCTGGACAGAGGAAGCAGTGGACTTCGAAGAAGCGGAGAAACTGGTTTACTTAAAAGCAGCCTTAGCTGAGACACTGCGTTTGTATCCGTCGGTGCCGGAGGATTTCAAGCACGCGATCGCCGACGATGTGTTGCCGGACGGCACGGCGGTTCCGGCAGGTTCAACGGTGACGTATTCGATTTACGCAATGGGGAGAATGAAGAGCGTGTGGGGCGAGGATTGCATGGAGTTTAAACCGGAGCGGTTTTTATCGGTTCAGGGAGACCGGTTCGAACTGCCAAAAGACGGTTACAAGTTCGTTGCGTTTAACGCTGGACCGAGAACCTGTTTGGGGAAGGACTTAGCTTACCTTCAGATGAAGTCTGTGGCTTCCGCTGTGCTTCTGCGTTACCGGCTGTCGCCGGTTCCCGGTCACCGGGTGCAGCAGAAGATGTCGCTCACTCTCTTCATGAAGCATGGGCTCCGCGTGTTCTTGCAGACACGTCAGCTTCAACCGCAGGCCACCACGTCTGCATAGAAAGAATGGGTGGATTTGGTGATGCACAGTGTAAAGGGCAACATGGTCATTTCATTGTTATACATGTCAATTTATTTGTGTTTCTAATTTTTCTGTATATTTACTTCTGGGAGGGTGAAGAGTGAAATCGTTTGTTGTTTGGTTGGGTGGGTGGGTCAAATTTGAGTTTACGGTTTACAGTTGTTGGAAGATGGGTTTACATATTCTTATTGTTCATCAATAATACGAATACGCAAAAATATATAATTACTGAAAACTTTGTCTCCTAACTTTAAAGAACCGTAATATGAAATCCTTCTTTTATTAAAGTTTTGGTCATATAAAATGAGATTATTTCACTGAATATTGTTTTCAATTAAAATGTTGAATAATTAATTTATCAAAGTATGGGAATAGGATAATTGGTATTTTGGGTGTCTATTGTGCAAATTAAGATTTTAATGGAAAATTTCCCATGCTAATATTTGAAAGAAGTGGAATAGTGTCCTAGTAGTTAAATTAAATTCACAAGTAATAAATATTTGGTTTAATATTTTTTATTCACCTAATTTAATATTTTTTTTTGTTTTTATTTCTGAAAAGAATCCGTTTAAGTTCTTATAAAATATATATATATATATATATATTTTTTAAAGTGTTTTAAATAGTAAAAAAATACTTCAAATGGTGGAAAAATTATTATTTAAAACACTTTAAGGACGAAAAATAAAACAAACACGACAAAGATAAAAACATTTTATCCCTACATTTTCATTATCAAAGATATCTATAACTATCAATAAAGACAATTATCATTTTTGGTATATATATTTCATGTTCCTAAATTACCTTTTCTTTATCTTATTTATTTCAAAAATGCACCGAGAGGCACGAAGTGCCTCTTTTTAAACTAGTTAAATTAATGACAATTAATTCATTTTTCCCATTGAATTCATATGTTTATAAACACTCTAAATAGCATTAACCAGCAACCTTTTGCTTGTAGTAGTTGGCCACCTTATTTTGCATATACGTTAGTTTAGGGTATTTTTATTAATTCAAATGCAATTGAATAATGAGGGGTCTACCTTAATTGGTTGAATATGACGTATGAACTATTATAAACTCTTAATATCTATTTTTGATTACTACAGACAAAAAAATACAATAGATTCTATTTTAAAAAAAGATAATATGAAATGTCTTTATTTGTATTTTGGACTAACATCTCAGTAACCTGTTTAGGTTGAGACACCATGAAGATGTCTGGTCTAGCTAAACCGGCAATCATGATATATGTGCACCGATAACTTGTGAAAGTTAAATGCATTACCTTCCACTCGAGTCATGTGATGTCAGATAATATTATATATATTAGTTAATGATAATTTCATCGTTTATAAATATTACTCTTTTGGGCCTTGTATTGTACATACTTTACAATTATTAATGTTATGGAACCCTAGCCCCATTTCTTCTTCTCCACTATGTCTCATCTCTTCTCTATGTTAACATGGTATCAGAGCCTATTTTGTGATTGAGAATTACTATAGCATTGTGTCCAACTTTTGCGAGGTTTGAGGTGTTATTGTAGTGTTGTAGAAAACTTTTTGTGATTGGGAGCTTGTCTCTTCTCTTCCGAAATTTAATTTGTTTGACGTGACCATGTTTACTACCTAGTTCTGTCGCACCTCCCTCTATGATTTTGCAACCCCAACTTCGCCATGCTTCTAGTTTGTGCATCCTCTGATCGTTGCAACCCTCTTTGTTTCTATCACGATTTTGTTTTTGTTATTCCGACTTGGTGGTTCTAGTAATTTGTTTTGTTATGTCATTTTTTGGTCCTACATTGTTATTGTTTTCGTCTGTCAAATATGGTTGGTGGAAAGGATGTTTTTCTTCGATTACTTAGTGAATAGTTGAACGAACAAAATTATTCATATTGGAGCAATATATGTAATGGAAATTTTATTGAAAGGCAAGATAATGTGGGGCTATGTTGATGGAACTTTTGCCAAGCCTCTAGATGAGCAGAATGCAAAATCTACAAAGGAGTTGGAAACCTGGGAAGTCAACAACTCAAAGATAGGGATGCAACTTGCAAAGTATGATTTGACTAAGGATGTTCAAAACTATTTGAAAATGGTGTATGTACTGTATAATTTTGCAAAACAATACTAGTTGTAAATTGATATTCGAGTTCTTAAGCAAAGTAACATAACATGAGGATTCAAGACTTCTATTTTGCTATGTCTAATTTGTGAGATCAACTGACTCTAAATGAACCTACATAATTGTAGGCATTCAAAGTGTGTACTGACGTTAGAGAGAAACAACATTTGGTTCAATTTATGATGACCCTTTGAGATGATTTTGAGGGGTTTTGTGGGATGATATTACACGATCATCCCCTTCTTAGTGTTGATGTTGTAGTTAATGAGCTATTGGCAGAAGAAATACAACTTAAGTGCAACTCTCGTTTTGACAAAAGAATTTTCTCTACTCCTCCAACGGTCTTTGCTGCTCCATTTAACAAAAATATGTCTTAAGGAAAGCACAATGTCCAAAATTGTTGAAGTCACAACAACAATCTCAATGGCGTCCTCCTCACAATGATGGTATTGGTAGTGGTGACAACAATGATGATGGTTGGGGTGACCGTGGTGGTGATGGTAATAACAGCTGGGACAGTAAAAAGTTTTGAAAATGAATGTAAAAATATTTCGAAAATAGTTTAAAAACTATTTCAGCTCTATTTTTATCAAAAAAAATTTGTTGTGAAAATTGCATTTGAAACCCATAAACCAAAAACTCACAACCACCTCATACATACCTTAGTTTAAAGAGTTTGAAATTCACCCAAAGTTTTCTTACTTCCTTTTGTTGGTTATTCTATCTCGAAGTTTCATTGTATACTTCTATTTTCCAACATCTTTGTATCAACTCAATTTATATTATAAAATATCATTGTATTAGTTCTTAGAGAGCAATTCATCACTTCCTTAACAATGTAATTACCATTGCTATAGTTTAACTTATTAAACTAAATATTATAACCTTTATTAACTATAGATTTCTCTTTCAAAATTTAAATGAACTATTTGTGATAGTGTTAATCCTCTTTTTTAAATAAATCGATCATTCCACTCTTAAACCCACCTACTAGGAATGATTTAATAGTCGAAAATCTTAATAGTTTACACCAAATCTTAAATTCAAACTTGTACCAACAAAAATGAAATTTGGGCTCTTAAACCTATATTAATAATCGTAAATTTTCTGCATGCATTGTTGCCAGTTTTTCTTCCTCCTAAATATGATCGATCTCTGGAAGGAAAAATCCTAAGTTACGTACCCTTGAGACCTCTGTTACACAAGTCTCATGTCAAATAATGAATTAAGTGCACTACAAGAAACAGTACTGAAATTATTATTTTTACCCCAGTACATTAGAATGATGTAAATGTTAATTTTGTATCACGTGTTAATGCATAAACTCGTGTAAAAAGAATCAAGCGTAGGTCCCAATACATTAGAGATATCTATCAATTGATGCCCATAAGAAAAAAAAATAAAATTGAAGCATCCAACTCCAACTTTTCATTATGGCAATACTCACATTACCAACATATTTGACCAAAGGATGCAAGGAAAACAGGTAGATCAGAAATTGGAAAGAAAAGAAGCTTGATGAATAATACCACATAAATCACTTTTCTTGATGAATTGTTACAAAATTGATGTGTTGGTATGAAAATTATATTTACAAGTATGATTTTAAGTTAAGCAATCACTATGATCTTCCCACCAAAAATGGGAAAAAAAACAGAAGCTTCAGAGTAGAATCTTCTAAACCTTTTCCCTTGATAAAAACATCAGGGACTAAATTATGCCAATTCCTCTTTCAAGGACACATTGTCATCCCTCTGATCTATATGCTCCAATGCTCCTCTATCCACAAAATTTACCATTCTGTGAGGCACAAAAGCCTTAAGTAAAATGAGTTGCTTCTTAATTAAAACTCCTATTCTTCTCGTAGTGCTTCTTCTGGGGAAAGTACTCCAGACTTATCTATACATGTGGCATGACAAGTACCAATGATCAATGAGAGTAAGTTATTCCAAGATTTTTTCACCAGTTGAAAAAAGATTAAATACCACAGTTCCAACCAAATACAACCCAACTGAAACCTTGAAAACATCATCCCAGGAGCCTGAAAATAGTCGAAGAAAACAAACGGTAATATATTCTTGTCCCAAAGATCAGATTTCAATAAAGTATTAAGCACAAGATGTGCTACAAAACTTTAACAGGAGGGTAGAAATTTTCCAAAATCACCTGAAGTGGTTTAGAACTTTAATTATATGATCATAGGTCTCCATTTAACGAAAAGAACAAGGAAGTAAATGTTTTCTTTAGGAAAAGAGGAAAAGCCAAATTAGGAAGAACCTCAGTAAACTCACGCTTGCTTACAAAGCTTCAACATTGCATAATTGCATAGTTGGCTAAATGTCAAGGCCATATGTGCTCAAACCACAGCCTTGGGTTTATTTTATTTTGTTAATTTAATTCCATTCCCATCATCAAAATGAAACAATAAAGAACCATGCTGTTTCTCTAAAATAGGTAATTGAATAAAAAAATTCTGAGACAGTAGTCTAGAAATACAGTATGAACACATCACCATGTTGCATAAAATGGAAGTACCAACAATACCAAAAGGCTCACTGAGAATATTCACAGATTGTGCACAATTCAAACATATACTCAATCTTAATTAACTATTAAGAGATGTAATAAAATGAATCTTGATTCATCACTTAATAGCTCAAGTCTTAGAATTTAGACATGAGGCCTAACTCGGCCTCACAAAACTAACTAGTAAGGTGAGGATTGTCCAAGTTTTATAAGGATACATTGGCACATCTCTAGTCAATGTGGAACCTCAACACACACCCAAGACTAGAAATCTAAGGTGTGATCAATATGAGTGAGCCAAATGCCTAGAAATAGACATCTAGGGTGTAGACATATACATAATTGACTCAATAATGATTCTAGGATAGGCTCACTTAAAATTTGGGTTTAAGACTAACAAAACCTCACAAGAAAACATGAGCAACAAATACTTACCATGCTGCAGAATGTAACCTGTTGCTGCTGTTCCAAAGACACCAGCCAATACTCCAGCGGTATTAGATAAACCAAGCAATACGCCCTAAGGACAAAAAGAGGAAATAAATATTTTTTTCTTTTTCCTTCCCAAATGACATTACTATTTAACAAACTAATTGTGAGATGACAGTAGATGGCCATGAATTAGCATGCCTAAAAAGTATTTGTTGCATCCTCATTCCACATATAACATATCAAATGTAGAACTCCAAATTGCAGAAAAATCTAAGTACAATGAATCCACTTACAGAATATCGAGGGGCGATATCTTGATGGTTTGAATACAATCCGGACTGAGAGAAAGCATCAGTTCCCTATTCAGGAAGAATTTGAAAAAAGTTATGAAAGAGGAAGCTCAATGGAATGAATGGATGAACCAACACTTTCTAACTTTATATGAAGACTTAGCAAAATGAGAATGTGTAGTTATGCTCATCAAGAGAAGTTCCAAGACACCATTGCCAAGAAAATTTATATTTGCCAGTCAAATTTTCAGATTATGCAGTATGAACTAAAAATCATAATAAAATTATTGAAGTGAGATACTTAAATTAAAGAAACTTTATACAAGTATTAAGTAACTTTCTCCAGAAACATATAAGAAGAGACACAAATATAAGCAGATTTTATGTTAGGATTACAAAGAGACTGCCTTCTCAGAATTAAAAATATCTCAAATACAAAACAATAAGCAAACCTGACTGCATGTCATACACAAAACAGCCATCACAGGAGAATTAACGTGGCTCAATTGAGTTAAGAAGAAAGCTGGCCCGAGAAATCCAATTGTTTGCATTATCTGCAAAGATGTAGAACTACATTGTGAAGCTTATAACTTTGTAGCAATGGAATCAAGTTTAGCAAACGAGTAATCAAAGCAGTAGGCTGCTACATACTTAAGGCCAGAGAAGACAAAGAATATTAGTCTCCAAATTTTGTAGAAATATTTTTTAAGCTTTATGCACCTCTTAAAAAGTAAGCCACATGAATAAATTGTAACCTAAAAACTTGGGCTACAGCTCCAGCAACATATCAGAAAATTATATAGAAAAATGTATTAACGATTTTTCTCAAATTAAAATCGTTAAAATTAAGAAACAAAATATTATCCAGTTTGAACTTATTTTTATATAAAACAAGTGTAAGAACCCATGACAATTTGGCGATGCAAACAAAACAAGGATAGGCAATAGTTCCCTAGCCCTCTATATAAACGAAGTTGGTCAAGAATTTATCCAAACTGTTTTTCCAAAAGGAAGTTTGATAATTGCTACCTATACTTGCATTTTTGTAGTATTTCTGATTATACATTTGGGCTATATGTTCGTACTTCATTTAGTTGAATTTTGAAAAATCATTTTCAAGTTAGAAATTTAGTTTTGTTACTTTTTCTTCTTGATATTTGCATTTTGGTTAGTTTTGAAGGATTTTGTTGAAGGGTGCCTTTGGAGAACTAGTAGGAAGCTCACTCAATGGAACAGAGGAGGAATAAAGACCCACGAAGTCCACTCAACTGACCTCGCTTAAGTGAGCCAAAATTTTGAGGTCCAAAATTCATTGACCTCACTTAAGTGAGCCTTTTAGCCCCGCTTAAGTGAGCCATATACCTGGAGGCTTCAAATGTTGTTATGCTCACTTAAGCAAGCTTATCAGGTAGGCCCAACTGCTATTACTAATATAAGAGGCCCATGATTTAGGAAGAGGGCAAGAATACAGAGGGCAAGAAAGATCGTTTTTAGAGAAGAAAAATGAGTTTGGCGGCGTCTAAGCTCAAGGACTGCATTTTGTTTTTCTCTTCATCAAATCCTTTGATTCCCATAGCTATGAGTAACTAATTCCATGTCTGTTGGGTTTGGTGTAATTAGACTACCTTCATCTAATTCCTGCTTTTTTTATTCAATAAAGCAATTGTTATTGTTCTTCTTTTGTGCCTATTGCCTTTGATTGATCACCTAATTACTTGATTCATTGTGTTCAATTGTATTTGGAAAAATCTATTTGAACTGTGAATTGAAGAAGACAACGAATAATTTTTATGCCTAGGGATAGTGTAACAAGGATTGTTCATCGTTAAAACCCTTATCCTTAATGCAAGTCGTTTGGCTACACTTTCAAGGGATTGGTATTGAAGTCAAAGGACTTAAGTTCTCTCGCCTAAGGAATTAAGGTTAGGATAAATTGTGTATTGATAATAACGTAGTCTCAATTGAATAAGGATAATTGGTAATGCGCTAAGTTAGTTTAATGAAGTTAAACCCTGACGATTTCATCTTATTGTGACAACCCGTTTTTCTACGTCTAGCAAGCATTAGACAGAATTCCCTACTAGTTTTTCTCGCCATAAAATCATTTTAATTCTGCTTTACATTCAACAATTTAATCTTCGTAGTCTACTTAATTTACTGTAATTACCCAAATTATTGCACAAGTCCCTACAGAGACTATATCTACTCACTAGTTTGTTACTTGGGCGATTTATTACACTTGCAAAATCCCAACAAAGTACAACAAAATAAAATATTGAAGGGAGATGATACCTTGCGGACCCTTGTAACTGATAGACCCTTGCTCACTAGAGTGTCTGCAATCCAACCACCAACATTTGCAGAAATAGCCATTATAAACCACGGTAAAACACAAAATAGCCCAGATTCTGTAAGATTAAACTTCAAGACCTAGATATATGAAAATAACTTTAGTTAATTAAACACTGTCAATTGTTTTTCAAATATCCAAGAAGACTACAAATCCAAATATTTTGTATGTCAGGATATTAACATATATCCAACCAAAAGCTCATCTCTATAAACTTGAATATTGATAATGCTGAGAATGGCGGCTTAACAAATGTGTCAAGTAGGATGCTTAAAACGTCAAACATCAGCAAACATGCTCACATAATGAATTTTATGACATTGAATGTTTACAACTAAGTAACTAACAAGAGTATGTCATAAATGGATGAGAAGATATCAAAATGAATGGCTGATTAGAGTTTTAGGTGAAAGATAGAAGAAATAATAAACTCCAGTTTCTATTATAGTTATTAGAACGGGGAAAAAATTCTTCAGGCAAACCAAAAGCATTAGCAAGCAAATGCAAGAACAAAGCAATAGCATGACATTTATGTTGTAATCAAAATACACTAATATCAGCAATCCCCAAATAAATAATCCTAATAATTGGAATTAAGCAGAATTAGAAAGGGTGACAAGAAACATGAGGCTGCCATCTAGTGGGGTATGAGGAGGGAAGATGTTGACTTCCAGGTCACAAGAAAAAAAGAGCAAAATTGAATAAAATGGAATAAAAAAAAACTTAAATAAACAAAAAGAAGTGGCTTAAGGCTATGGACTACATAATGAGAAGCAAACGATGCACATATCTAATATTCCCTCTTTCTTTCCTTCTGCTTATATTATTTACATCATTTGCATGGTTTGCTACTTTACTGTCAGTTATAGCACCAGTTTTCCCTCTTCCTCTTTGTCCATTGTCACATATTATACCTAGAACCAGATGATGCAATATATATTTTAAGCTGTGGTTCCTTAAGAACTTTTCCTTACATAGGTATTGGAGACTTTATCATCTAGGTAAATTCATACACAACCGTGTAGGAACTAAAAATAAAATAAACAGCATAAATCTAGCTCTGGCTTCGTCACATCAAGTAGAAACATGCCCAAAAAAGATAGGAAGACTTACTTGGTTATAGTATGTTGGCATCCATGTAAGTAGAATGAAAGTTCCCCAGTTGTGGCAAAAATGGGACACTATCAGAGCCCAGACTGGTGGCTTTGACAAAATTAATCGCCAAGGTATTGTTTTCACAGGTTCCTTGGAGGAACAGTTGGCAGTAATGAGCTTCTTTTCTTCAGGCCGCAGTTCAGGATCTTCAAGAGGTGAACTATGTGCCTACACTCCCAGAAGAACAGAAAAGATTAGCATGTCAGCAAATAGAAAATTCTACCAAGATAGTGAACATTTCAGAAACAAAAAAGATGTTACAGCTACATAATTCGTGATAAAGAATCAACTTCTAGACAAAAAGCATTTCAATAAAGAAAATGTGTGTACAAGTATTTCCATGTTCAGAATGCAAAGGAAATAATTTTACATACGCAAATCGTACCTTACTAAGCCACACAGAACACCAGACTGTCCCTAGAGAACCAAAGGAGTAAAATACTGATGGCCATCCAAACTGATGAATTAGGAAGGGAGAAAAGGCCAGTCCAGTGACTGATCCAAGATACATGCCACTGTAGACCAGCGCTAGTGATCTACTTCTCTCTGACACAGGAACCCATTTTGACAGAATATTATTCATGGCTGGCATAGCAACACCCTAGAAAGGGAAAAGGCCAAAAGAAGTTAGGTCCATATGGAAGAAAGTCATCAGAAACTTGTATCATCATCAAGATAAATAAAAAATGGACAAAACTTAAGTTGCTTGTGTTGTTCTCAGATAAGAACTAGAGTATTACTTCAGTAATTAGCATAACAAATGTTAGCATTAAATGTTTACCAAGATGAAACTCCAATTCTGATGGGAGAATAGGACGAACAACAGTACAACACTTAAAGAATCATACCTAAGTTTTCTCCAAATCAAATCATTACTAAAATCAGTCACATGGATTACGAGAAAAAAACATCGCATTGTTTTTATTTATTAGATATTTTCTTTTACCAATACCAACATAGTAGCAACATTAAGCTTTCTCCTAGTAGTAGAATGCAGGAAACCATATCATTTGGAACATTTTAGCAGAACACACCTCACCAATCCCCATGAATGCACGAGCAACTAGTAGGAAAGGCAATCCAAGTTTGGCAGCTATAGGAGTGAGGGCCGTCGCAACAGACCACCAAACCACGCCAAATCCCAATACCTGTTTTCCTCCCACAGTGTCAGCCCATATTCCACCAGCAATCTGCAACATAAATCTAGCTATGCTTCAAACTCATGGCCTTAAGTTTAAAGTCACACATGCAAGAAAAAGTTACTAATCAAACTTTATCAAAACGAAACCACATTTACCTGAGTGAGGAGGTATCCCCAAAAGAAAGAAGACTGTATCAAACCCACAGTGCTCGGGTTCCAGTTGTACTCTGCAGACATAGGAAGTATAGCAATGCTCATATTTACCTGCAAATGGGAAATCAATGGAAGTTTCTAAGAGGTAAAAAGCTAACTGAAGACTCCACAGCAGTGCTAACTAAACAAAGGTTTTGCAAATTGAACCATATGATCTAATTATTTCTTTCTATGACATAACCATAATTAGATGGGTTTAATTCAGTGAACTCTGATCACACATATTTAGAAATAAAAACTAAATATAGAAAATATATTTATACATAATGCTATACATATCTCAGGATAATTTTTAGCCTAAGATCCACATACTAAAAATTATCCTGAGATTCTTATATTTGAAAGTTAACATTCACAAGACCTATAAATTCAAAGTTGTTACACTTAACCTGATACCAATATAACACATTACTTTGTACATTTTAAAAATACAAAAGTCACATATGAATACCATAACAATTTTAGAAAACTTATTGCATCTTATAAATCTTATTGACCACAATGGAGAGAAACTTTGTTTCATGTTGACACTAAAAATTAATATATCGAGTAAATGAAATTGAACCTCTATATTCAGTATTATTTTTCTTTTGGCATACACCAAGGGTCTATCTCAACCAATAGCCATAGACTAATTAATCCCTTCAAGATGTAGAAATCAACCGAAGTAGATTTTGCCTCTCTTAACAAAGCCTTAAATTGAACCTCTTCTTAGATTTTGGATTTGGGCTTAACCCAATCCCAAAAAGCTAGCTCATGAGATTTAGGGTACCCCCACTTATATCACACTATTTTGATCATATTACTAGTCGATGCGGGATATTCAACACATTGTCTTAAAATAGACTTTGGTATCACCTTTGAATTTGGGTATGAGTCTAAATCCCCAAAAGCTAACTTATGATGAGGGGTGTCTTCACTTATATATACTACTTTGATCATATCACTAGTTAGTGTGGGATGTCAAACACTCTTGTTAGCATACTTAAGGTGTTAGATTTCAGCTTAAAAACAATTGGCATTAAGTGAAGTTACCCAATAAATATATAAGTTGTGCCCCAAAGGCACGGGATGTGGGATTCCTAACATAAGGAACTAGCTATTACCAACTATGTCGAGCTTTATTGTATAAACATGGTTGATTCTTCTAAAGCTTCTCTCTCAAACAGACAAAATAGCATGAATTGAGAAAGCAATAACAACGCAGTTGAAAGATCAAAGAAGAAGCACACATTACACATAGTTACATAGTTACATACCCTATCCATGTTACATAGAAGAAAAGCTGAGAAGCAGAGAACCACAATGACCCATCTTTTGGGAAACACTTGCCACCACCTCGCTTCCTCTTCCACGTTATCCAAACCACGCTTCTTCTTCTTCTGAACCACGACATCATCCTCGTACTTGGGGGACTCGGATAAGTTCTTCTCGGACTTCACATTCACCCACACCCTCCTTCCGCCGGCAACGAGGTGGCTCCGCCGCGAGAGGAGGTGTAGCGAAGGTGGAGGAGTTGCATGGAGGAGGTGGTTTCGGCGCCAGAGTGGAATGGGGGCAGAGCATGGAGTTGTTGAAGGAGGAGAGAAACAGGAGATCATGGCTCTGCCACTCATCGTGGCTTCTGCGTTTTTCTTCTTCTTCTTCTTCTTCTTCTTCTTCTTCGTTCGCTGTTACTTACTGCAATACAACAACAACAAATACTGTTGATATTTCAAGGAACAAGACCAGGATTTTTATCAGCACAGGCTCTTATTTTGACACGTGGAGACTGCATACAGAACATGACCCCTCTGCTCTTGGGTGACTAATGATAATCATGGAGTTTTACTTGTTCCATATTCTAATGTTTAGATCAAATTCATTCTTTAGCTCATCTTAATTATATTTTATGTAAGCGGTAAAACAATCAAATTCATTACTGTCTTAAATTTTTAATATTATTATTTAATCATAATTTTTAATATATAGTAAGTTTATTTTGATTTTTAAAATAATTTAAATACAATTAAATGATAATATAAAATTAATTTACAATATTAAAATATAATATTATTATTAATTTATTATAGTGATGTCAAAATTAGATGATTGAGGATAAATTATAAAAAATAAAGTTTATTTAATATATATATATATATATATATATATAATAATCATTATTATGTGTTTTTCTAAAATTAATTTAAGAACATATAATAAAAGATATCTTTATACAGCAGATAAACTAGATATGTGTTTTTTAAAGACCTAATATTATAAATATCAATCATTAATTTCAGATGTCACAAATAACATAATTATGATAAGAAAATGTTATCAATGTTATCCATAATTTTTTTTTTAAAATGTCCTAATAATTATTTTATAAAAAAACCTATTAAATCTAAATGAGTTATATTACCAATTGGATCATTTTTTTTACAATAATAATGATGACTACTGACGACGACAATAATAATTAAAAAGAATTTATTTTCAAATTATTAGATAGCAAAAGAAAGAATACTGTATTGTACAATAGCTACTGTGAAAAGTAAACTTTGATATAACTCAACATTCGATTTGTTTTTCTAAAAGATTATACAATGATTTATTTAAACTCATACAATAATTTTTAGTAGTATATTTAAAAAAAAATGCTCATTAGTAGGGGCGGAACTAAAAATTGATCAAAGAGCAGTTTGAGTTTTTTTTCCTTTTTTAGAATTATTTAAATATTTAATTTTTGGTAAATAATTAGTTATTATTTTATTGGTATTTAATGCCATAAATTTTTATAATTAATTTGAATTCTAAAGAAATATCCCCTTAATGATGTTTTTTCTAACTTGTGCTCCCCCCTTAGACTTTGCTTCCTCTTTTACTTCTTCTCCCCCTTTTGTTTGACAACATTTTCTTCGTCTAACTTGCGCAAAAGTTCACCACTTGATTCATCATCAGAGGACAAAAGAATAAGACAACTTGGAAGAGTAGGAGTATGAGGAGGTTCCCAGATCACTTTGTAGAATTAGTCTCGAATCTAGAATTACTTTGTTTTTTTTTCAACATATGCATGATCTTGGAGAGTAATAGCAAGAGCATCTCTTCCACTTCTTTTCCCCTTCTCCCAACTGCATGATGGACTCCATATGTTGGAGGCTTCTCATCTAGTTTTAGACTCGAGCAATTGGCTTTGAGTCTGTCATACTGTATGGGAGCACTAATGTCAGAGTGTGAAAGCACAACGTTTTGTTTTAAAACCTTAACTTCATGCTTGAAAAGTCTGTTAGAACAAACATTCACTCTAATTCTAACAGAATTATGCTACCTCACTTTCCATTCTTTCCTCGTAATGCATGTTGATCCTCATTGTCGCTACCTACCCTTCAGCGGGAGGGTGACGCGAGGCTCACATGTGCAATATCATGTCTTCAATTTGTTATATTTTCCCTTTTTTATGTTGTTATCTTTTTCCCTTTTATGTGCTTTTTAGCTTTCCATGGGTCTTTTGTATTTTTTTTTATCTTTTTGTGGTTGACAAGGGTGTTTCCCTTGCTCTTACGTATTCCTCAATTGTGATGAGGAAATCAAACTTACATAGTTCTTTGAGAACTGAACGTTGGTTAATTTGTTTTAATCTTTTTTCGCAAGATAGATTTTAACGGAACAAAGGTCATTTAAGGCGTTGGACCATTAAACGATCTTTTGATTTCGAAAGGAGAGAAACGTTAAGGCATTGGACCCTTAACGATTTCTTGGTTTTTGAAAAGGGATGGTCGACTAAAGCGGGGCTTTTGCTCCTACGTATCCTCGATTTGTGGTGATGAACTCATACCTACGTAGTTCTTGCAAAGCGGTAAAGTAACGTGCTTGATTTGTGTTTTTGAACGGTCTATGTTAACCGATAAAAACAAAGATGACTGTTTAAGGTTTTGGACCTTAAAATGGTTTTAAGTGACTTTTGCGGACAAGGCTTGATTTATGAGTTGATTTTAGTCTTAGTTTCACTTTGGTTATTAGTCAATTCATTCAACGAAACTTTCAAAGAAAAATGTCCGATTTATTTTTTTTATTATTTTTTTCAAAGATATTTTGATTATTTTATTATATTTTTGTCCTTTTTGATTAACCGAGGTTATGACATGAACGATCAGTTAGATTTTATTTTAACAGTGATTAAACGAGATTACAACGCAAATGATCGGTTGAAATTCATTTTATCAATTATTAGGTGAGAAAACAGATTAAATAAATGGTTAAAAGCTCGTTAAAAGCGGAAGAAAAGAAAACCGAAAGTGAACAAAATGAAGATGAAAACCAACAAAACAAGAAATGAATTCAAAGTCTCGAATTCGAAAACTTACTGGTTGAAGACCGAAGAACGCACGAAGAACAACAAAGAACAACCGAAAATCTTCACTGAATTGCTTACGGAAACATCTTGAAAGCGTTACGGAAGCACCTCGACTTTGATTTTCTTCACGGAATTACTTTTTTTCACTCAAAACACCTGAAATACACAACATAGAGGTCAGGGATCTCTTTTACTCAGCCCATTTGCCCTTTAAATAGCTAAAATGGGGCAGAGCTTGCCGCCCAGCGCGCCCAGGCGAGCCTAGGCTTCCTCAGGAAGTTTCCTAATGCACCCCCCTTTTTACTAAGTTCACCCCCCTTTTCGTACTTTACAAAAAAGTTATGGAAGCATATCGGACTTGATTTTATTCTTTTTTCTCTTCCCTTTCACCAATATTAAGTGAAATAAGCTAACTCAGGGTTTCATAAATATTATGGAAGCATTACAGAAGCCCCTGGAGTCATTTTTAAACAACTTGGGGGGAGGTGGTTGCTGCCCTTCTCGCCCAGGCGAGCAAGGTTGCTTTCACCTTAACCCAACTTCCAGAATATATTGGGAAGGCTCAGATTTGAAAATTTCTATTTACACCCCCACTTTTGCTAAATACACCCCCTTTCCACTTCGTGTTTTTTTGCTGTTTTCTTTCCGAAACGTCATGGAACTCGCAGCAATGGGCGTTAAGCTTTCTGAAGTGATCGATCGAGGTTCGTATGCCAAAAAACAATTGTCTCTGGAAAAAATTAAGGCTTGATAGTCTATTTACAACCCCTCCACTTTGCTAAATACACCCCCATTTTCGTGTTTTTGGTCGATTTCTTTTCGAAACTTCACGAAATCTTACGGATTCCATGGCAAGGGGTGTTAAACATTTTAAAGTGGTCAAACGAGGGTCGCATGCCGACAGACAAGTGTCCCCGGACGAAATTAGGGTATGACAGTTGCCCCTCTTTACTTATCTTTTATTGGAGATAAAAGGGAAGTGAAGATAAGACATTAATTTCGTTCGAGCCAAAACTTCACCTGACCGACCAAACAGCTCCAACAGCAACCATGATGTCTCTCACGCTATCGGGTTTGATTGTTTCTGGACGGTAGAATGGGTTCTTTGCGCGTCACATTTCTTGATTGTTCTTGGATGACAAAAAGTATCTATAGAAAAAATCTCAAAAAAATGATTAGAAACAGACGACTATCATCATCCTAGATATCACCAGACTAGCTAGCTCGGGTGGATAAAAAGGACTTTGATAGCCTTGGAATAATGAAAGCAAGTGTGCAAATAACCAAAAGGTGTCTCCGCATGCTACCCGACTTCTCACAGGTCGGGGTAGTAGAACTGTGTGTAGGTGCAGATAACCCTTGGGTGTCTCCACATGCTACCTGACTTCTCACAGGTCGGGATAGTAGAATTATGTTTACACGGATAATCACTTGGGCATTTTCGCCTGCCACCTGACTCATGGGTCAGGATCAACATATGTTATTTTTGTACGGATAACCACTTGGGTATTTCTGCCTGTCGCCTGACTCATGGGTCAGGATCAACAGATGTTGTCTTTGTACGGATAACCACTTGGGTATTTCCGCATGTCGCCTGACTTATAGGTCAGGATCAACATATGTTGTCTTTGTACGGATAACTACTTGGGTATTTCCGCCTGTCACCTGACTTCACGAGTCAATTTTAGCAGATGTTGTCTTTGTACGGATAACCACTTGGGTATTTCCACCTGCCACCTGACTCATGGGTCAGGATCAGTAGATGTGTGGGGGTGGTCGACAAAAACAGGGCTT
Source organism: Glycine soja (assembly GCF_004193775.1). Classification (NCBI taxonomy): domain Eukaryota; kingdom Viridiplantae; phylum Streptophyta; class Magnoliopsida; order Fabales; family Fabaceae; genus Glycine; species Glycine soja. Next base: position 25,955,635 of record NC_041012.1, on the reverse strand, counting down.
TTGCTCCTACGTATCCTCAATTGCGATGAGGAACTCAGACCTACATAGTTCTTCGTGAACTGTGAGACTAAAATAGTCTCGTTGTTCTTTCACTAAAAATGCAAACATGCTTTAGCCAAGAAACAAACCTCCAACCGATCAGAGCAACATATAATTTTTGAAGAAAAACAATGTGTCTATTGGGGGAAGGAGAGTATGCTGATAAAATCTTCTCATAACCATAAATGAGATTTTGGATGTTAGCGTTTCGTTTCTAAATGACCATTTAGAGGAAACACTGGGTCCAACTGAAAATAGAAGAAAACCACTCAAAGTGTATCAATCTCATACAAGTAAGTGTTTTATCGTAATTCCGAATCATAGATATGTCATGATTTGACTTTGTAAATCATTTCTTATCAAATCAAAGATTACATGCGTGATCATGGATCAATAGGACCTTTTTTGGGAATAGTGTTTTTGGTGGGAAATTTGGCTTTGAGTGTTTTTTTCCTTTTCTGTTTTTGTTTAGTGCGGGGAGAGAAAGTCACTAGCGCACAAGATTTTGGTTGGCAATCACAGGGAGAGGACCGCTTCAAGTTGTGGTTTCCTTTCTTTTCTTATTTGCTTGTGACAATTCTGTATTGTTCAAATTGTCTGGTCTGAAGACCTTTCTATACATTTCCTTTTTGTTTTCTTCCGATTTTGATCGGGAATCTTTTTTTTTTCCTTTTGTTTTCTTCCAACGTTTGATCGGGAACCCTTTTTTTTTCTCTTTTGTTTTCTTCCAACGTTTGTTCAGGAACTTTCTTTTTGTTTTTGACGCACATTGGTAGCTTATCAGTAAGTGACTCTTCTTCCTTGGGAGACCCCACTATTCCTTCTTCTGAGGACAGGGATGAAAATTCTCATTCTGGGTCAAGGTTTATGATGGTTTGAGGTCTTGGCTCAAAAGGCTTGCAAAACGGCCGGATGTGACGTATGTCAGGGTGTTGGCTTGGCCAGCAGCTCAGGGATAAGGGGAATGTCCCACATTATTTCCATGACATGCATGCAACAATGATGATTTAGAAATTTATGCAAAGCTAGTCACTCAGGAGCGCAAGTCTCGGTTAAGCATTAATGGCAGAGGACCTTGAGTTCTCTGAAGGCGAGGATGTGTAGCCCTCTGAAGGTGAGGACGTATAGCCCTCTAAAGGCGAGGACCTAGAGCCCTTTGAAGGCGAGGACGTGCAGTCCTTTGAAGGCGAGGATGTACAACCCTCTGAAGGCGAGGACGTGTAGCCCTCTGAAGTTGAGGACGTGTAGCCCTCTGAAGGTGAAGACATGTAGCCCTTTGAAGGCGAGGTTGTACAACCCTCTCATACCAGAGATTGACTCATCAAACGGGCCTCTCATCCCAAACTCAAAAGTTTGGACATTAGATTTAGGAAATCTATGCGGTTAACATGACTTTTGGGGATGCAGATGCATGCAACCTTTGTCTTGAAATGCGATGAATGCAGACTTTGTATGCAACAATACAATGAAATGGAAAGTTGTAGAATGTTCATGACATTCTTTCCCTATTTTGTGATTTTGATTTGATTTTTTTTTTTGGAAAACATAGATTGACTGTCCTTTTGAAAGAGGTGATAATTCATGCAACCTTGTCCTATTTTTTGCAAATCTCTCCGGGAACTCCCTCAGAGTGTATGTTCTGTTTGATTTAGTCACTTGACCATTTTGGAGTGACGATAATGGAGCCATTTGACGTTTAATCAATCCATTGAAATCCCAGGGTTTGTCCCCCCCTGTTTGCCCCCTTCCACAGTTCCTTTTTTTTTCCAAATTATTAATTACTCATTTTATGTGGAAGTGGTCTAACCGGCAAGTGAATCGGATCGTCAAGTATTTAATTAAAACGGAATGATCCGAGTATTGGATATAGGTAACATGTTTATTAGACAAAGTTTTATTCAGGAATTAGGATTATGCAGACAAACATTGATAATTTTGAATAAAAATAAAAGTAACATATATTCTAAATTAAACAGCAGTAGACGTAAGCAATTAAAGGTGACAACAATGGTTTAAAAGCATTGGGTCTTTCTAATAAACAAGTTGATGCATATAAAGATATTTCTCTAATTAAGAATGTTCATGTGTTCTATGCTGAAGACTAAAATACTAAACCTCGATCTCTTGTAAGTTTAGACTAATTCAAACTAAGATTCGTCCTCAGATCCCTCTTATTGGACTAGGCTTAATTCAAACAACATTATGATCACAACATAATAAGAAAACTAAAACCCCACAATCCATCCCTGGTAATGCAGTTATTTAGCCCTGCTTCTATCAAGTTCTAAGGCAACAGTACATTTCCCAATGCTAAAGTCACCTAATAGTACACATAAGTGGGTGATCAGACCAAGAGCATGCAGTAATTAAGTATTGAAAGAAGCATTGAACACTTAAAACACACTTAATTAGATATAAAAACTATTTACATCAACTGTTCATTAGAAATCCCCAACTAGGGTTTTTAGCCAGCCATACAAGGAACCCTAATACAAGTGAGACAAAAAATACAGAGCAATTGTTGCTTACATAGGAAGGGGATCCCTCCTCATCTTCTTGGCACCTCACAATCACTCAAACACTCTCGAATCTCTTGAAGTGATGAACCCTAGCTTCCTTGCTTAACTGCTGCCTCCAGAGCACTCTTCTCGAATTCTATGCAAAAGTATGCAACTCTGGTCATTCGTACCCTAATTCTGACAATTCAAGCTTTAAATAGGCTCTGAAATCGCGATGTCGCGCTTAGCGCCATCGTCATGCTTAGCGCGAGTAAGTGGATTTGGACTTGGCACCAGTCATGCGTTGTGCCTGACAAAAGACGAACGTCTCGCTTAGCGAGCTGATCTCGCGGCCTCGATTCTTGTTGATGCAATCCTACTCCGCAAGGGCATTGGATAGAAAAACTCCAAGTAGATTGGGCCAGAGATGCAAGAGAAGGCCCTAGGGTTCTTATGAGCCTTAGGGTAGATTTCGGGCCCATGGGCTAAGTACGAGCCCGCTTATCTTTGTAAATATTAGATTAAGGTTTCATTATTTTTGGGCCTTGTATTTAGGGCTCCATAATGTAGGTAGGGTACCCTAGAAATATAGGATTTTTCAGCCCTTGTATTTTAGGGCACCTAGACTAGTTTTTGTATTAGGGGTAGTTTTGTAATTTCACATGCACTAAGTGGATATTTGATGTGTGTGGTTGGAAATAAATTTAATTGAATTGGTAGAAGCCCAATCCAATTAAATTTTAGAGGGGGAGGTGAGCATTTGCTTACTACACCCCATTGCCACATCATATAGTCACACTTTGTGCATGTCCTTCATGCTTTTCATGCCTCATGACACCTAAGCACACTTAGTGGAGAATCTTGGAATTGATCTTGGATTAGTGGGCTGAACCATAACTAAAATTCACTAATCATAATTAGTGAAATTTTGGCTCCAAAGTTTGGCTCCACAAATTCAATTTCAAATTCAAGTGAAATTTGAATTTCCCTCCAATTTTGTGTGACACTTAGGCTATAAATAGAGGTCATGTGTGTGCATTTTTTTCAACTTTGATGATTTGAATATTAAACTTCAGATTTCAAAGCTCATTTAGAGCACAAAATTTCGTGCTCTTCTCTCCCTCTCCCTTCATTCATCTCATTCTTCCTCCAAGCTCTTATCCATGGCCTTCTATGGTGGTGAGCTTCTTCTAGACTCATCTTCTCCTTGAAGTGGCGTCTCCTCTCTCTCTCCCTTTCTCCATTCCGCTGCCATTCATCTTCCAAGAAGCAAAGGAATCCATTGATGAAGAAGATCCTAGGCCTACAAGCTCCAATGGAGCTTGCATCATGTGGTATCAAGAGCATCTTCATCTAGGTGATGTTCTTTTGCTTCCTCTATCTTTTTGTTCGGTGAATTCTCTTTAATTCCTTGTTCTTCATCTTATTCTCCATGTATATCCTCCATTGTCTTGTGGTTTGGTGCTGTTTAGAGTAGATTAAAAAAAAATAAACCGATTAAATCTTAGATCTACACTTGTTCTTGCATTTCTATGGTTCAAATTTTGTAGATCTACTCTTGAATCTTGTTTTTGTGTTGATTTTAGGTTCTATCAATTTTCATTCATAATATTCTTGTTCTGAACCTTTAGATCTAAATTTTGTTCCAAAATATTGATTAGAAAAAAAAACACAAAAATCTAAGTGTAAATCACTTAATCCATGTTGTCTTAGAGTCATGTTTAGTCATAGTAATTGTCACATTATGTTCTAAGTTTGTGTTGAATTTTATTTTGTTGATTGAATTATAGATACATTTGTTCATGTATTATTGTCATTCTTAGCCTATCTTTTGAATTTTGAGTCTAATTCATGCATGTTATTTAGTTCATAACATGTTCTAAATCAATTCCTAGAAGTAGTCTTGTTCTTGAACTTTTTTTTTTTGCTTTCTAAGTTTCCTACATGATGCCTATGATGAAGTTGAGTTGTGGTGCTGAGTTGTGGCTGGATTTGTGAATCAAAATAAGTCTTAAGCTCTCTTTAATTGTGTTATTCAAGATAATTGAGCATAAGCAAACACAAATTGTAACTATCCAAGCCTTAAGCAACATAAACACTACTCTTGATTTCTAGGCTGAAATCGCTGGTGCTGGCAGCTTGAACATACGAACTTGTATAAATTACTGGGAATTGGTAACTACGTTTTTTGAGCTGAAACTTTTACTGAATTTTCTAGACATCTGGACCAAAATTATAAAAAAAGAATCAAGCGATTTGGATTAAAGAAAAAAATAATAAAAATCTCACAAGTTGGCAGAAAAATCAGTGTCCAGGAAAAAAAAGAAAAGTGAAAGGAAAGTGTGCTTGTTGTTTTGGCTCAAAATTTGTTCTATAATTGGTGCATATTTTATACCAATCCTAGTTCTGAAATTTCAATTGAACATTATTGTGAAAACAAGTGCCAAAACTAGAGGTTTCTTGAGTCTTTTTTTTTAGAGTTTTTCTACTCTACTCTAGAGCCATTCTAGGTTTCTCTTTGAGTCCTAGCTTGCTTTTTGTGCTTTTCATTGCTTTAATTGTTGAATAATCCTTGGAAATTTGTCTTGTTAAAACTCTATTGGTTTAGCTTTCATTTCATTTTTTTTTTGTCTTTGGTTATTGCTTGTCTCTTTGTTTCCTTGCTTGTGAGTTGCCATATAGGGAATTGGAAAGGAGGATTGGTGCCATATCTTGAAGAATTTGAGTCAAGAAGCAAGGGGCCAACCACCTTAAGAGCTATTGGACTAAGAAGCACTCCAAATTGAGTGAAACACTAAAGAGAGAATAGCCACCACAATTGAGGACTTTTTTCTTTGTAATTTTGTAATTGGCAATTTGCTTTGCTTTCAAATTTTGTAACAAAAAGGCCTTTCATTGGAAGTAAGTTGGGAGCCTCCGCTAGGTCACCCTACTTCCATTTTTGTGTAATAATTTTAGGCAATTTCCCCTTAGGATAGTGAGTGTTTTGTTGGGAACCTTAAATGAGGTCATCCAAACACTCTTAGGATCCGCCTAGTTTGCATTTCTTGCACTTTAATTTCTTGCTTATTTTCATAGCTTATTTCCTTTACCCTCCATTGTCAAACTGCCTAGATAGCTTGCCTTTTACTAATTAGTTTTTACCTTATCTTTCACACCTCTTTTAGTGTTTATTTTGGCTAGTTTCAACCATAGTTTATTTTACCTTTTGTTTTCAAACCCCCAACAAGAAAGAACCATAACTTAGGAACCAACATGAGTCTTCATTCTTCATCTAGTGTTAATGGTGAGGGTTCTACTCCTAAGGACCCCTTGTATAAGATATTAGATGAGTTGAGATCCCTTAAGTTGTGGAAAGAAAAACAAGAGAGAAAAGAAAAAGGTAAAAAAAGAGTGGAAGAAATAAGTCAAGATGAAAGAAAGAAAATAAGAGAGGAAGAAAGAAGAAAAATAATGAAAGAAATGAAAAGAGAAAAACATGTCTCCTATAGTAGTCATAACTCTTGCAAGAGCCTAAGTGAAGAACTTCGTGACTATTATGAAGGAAGGCATAGGTCACATCTTAGACCTCACTCCCATAGGAGAGAAAATGAAAGAAAGCCTCAAGAGGTTAACATTAAACTCCCATACTTCCATGGGAAGGACAATGTAGAGGCCAATTTAGATTGGGAAATAAGGGTAGAGCAACAACTTAAAAGGAAGTCTACTTCAAAATCTTATGGCTCTCACTCTTATCCAAAGAAAGACCAAGGTCAAGGAATCTTAGGGGTGAGACCTTCTAAGCCCAAAGATGATAAGGGGAAGACAATAGAAAAGCAACCCCTTAAGGCTAGTATGCAAGAGAAGACTAGCTCCATGAAGTGCTTTAAATGTCTTGGAAGAGGACACATTACTTCTCAATGCCCCACCAAGAAAACCATGATTATGAGGGGCCAAGACATTTATAGTAGCCAAGATGAGGCTACTACTTCACCTTCCTCTAGTAAAAGTGAAGAAGCAAAAGGGGAAGAATCTAGTGAAGAGATCTACCCCCAAGAAGAAGGACAACCTTTAATGGTTAAGGAGGAGTGTAAGGAGGTAAGTGTCTCCTCCAAGAGGTTAGCTAAGAAGGAAAGGCATTTTGAAATAAAGACAAATATTAAAGAAATTTCCCTTCTTAGACAACCTCCACATTTTCTCCTTTGTAAAAAGACACTTGTTAGCATTGCCACATCTCTTAGGCTTGAGTTTATTCCTCAAGTAAAGGAGTTGTTGGATGAGGGTTTGGTTCGCAAGAGATTAAATCCTTGTGCTTTGTTGGTGCCCAAAATAGGTATTATTAGGCACCAAATCCCTAAAATAGGTGGTGTGATGAATGCTTTGGGTGGTGCAACACTCTTTTGTAAAATTACTCATGCACCCAACATCTTCATGATTTGTGTACATAGGGACTCATTAGGTAGGTTTGTTCTTATTTTTAGTTTCAATACAAACTTAGGCACACATATGGGACACCTTAGGTTTGTCATACTTTTTGGTAGGAATAATCAACATGAAAATACAGAAAAAGGTATGTTCTATTGCTTTACTTTTCTTAATTTTTTAAATTGTGATCAAAGGGTTCCCATGAACCCTAAGAGAATAAAGGTCATTCCTGAGTGGCCCGCTCCACCAAGTGTAAGAAAAATTTGGGGCTTCCAAGACTTAACAAACTTTTACAAAAGGTTTGCCCCATATTTTTCTATACTTGTAGCACCACTCATTGAGTTGGTGAGGAACCATGTTCCTTCATGGGAAGATGCCCCGGAAATGAGTTTTCAGACCTTACCTTACTTCAACATACTAAACACCACTAATACATATGTTTTTGTTCTTTTTACAGGTGTTAAGGGAAGGAGCCCAGAGTATCAAGAACCTCAGGATTTGAGGTCAAATCCTTTTCAAGGGGGAGGGAATGATGCAATCCTACTCCGCAAGGGCATTGGATAGAAAAACTCCAAGTAGATTGGGCCAGAGATGCAAGAGAAGGCCCTAGGGTTCTTATGAGCCTTAGGGTAGATTTCGGGCCCATGGGCTAAGTACGAGCCCGCTTATCTTTGTAAATATTAGATTAAGGTTTCATTATTTTTGGGCCTTGTATTTAGGGCTCCATAATGTAGGTAGGGTACCCTAGAAATATAGGATTTTTCAGCCCTTGTATTTTAGGGCACCTAGACTAGTTTTTGTATTAGGGGTAGTTTTGTAATTTCACATGCACTAAGTGGATATTTGATGTGTGTGGTTGGAAATAAATTTAATTGAATTGGTAGAAGCCCAATCCAATTAAATTTTAGAGGGGGAGGTGAGCATTTGCTTACTACACCCCATTGCCACATCATATAGTCACACTTTGTGCATGTCCTTCATGCTTTTCATGCCTCATGACACCTAAGCACACTTAGTGGAGAATCTTGGAATTGATCTTGGATTAGTGGGCTGAACCATAACTAAAATTCACTAATCATAATTAGTGAAATTTTGGCTCCAAAGTTTGGCTCCACAAATTCAATTTCAAATTCAAGTGAAATTTGAATTTCCCTCCAATTTTGTGTGACACTTAGGCTATAAATAGAGGTCATGTGTGTGCATTTTTTTCAACTTTGATGATTTGAATATTAAACTTCAGATTTCAAAGCTCATTTAGAGCACAAAATTTCGTGCTCTTCTCTCCCTCTCCCTTCATTCATCTCATTCTTCCTCCAAGCTCTTATCCATGGCCTTCTATGGTGGTGAGCTTCTTCTAGACTCATCTTCTCCTTGAAGTGGCGTCTCCTCTCTCTCTCCCTTTCTCCATTCCGCTGCCATTCATCTTCCAAGAAGCAAAGGAATCCATTGATGAAGAAGATCCTAGGCCTACAAGCTCCAATGGAGCTTGCATCACTTGTGCTCTTCTAGATTCTCTCATCATGCTAAGCGTGCTAAAGCCGTGCATAGCGGTGGATGCGGGATAAGCCCATAGTTTTCGCTTAGCGCGACTGCTCCTTTTAGCATTTCAACACTTTAGCCTCTTTTGACCTGGAATTGTACAGATTTTGTCATTAATTCCAATTAAAGATACTCTAATGACAGGTATCTATACATATCAAGATTTATTTACAAATTCCTACAAAAGAACTATAAATTTGGGAAACTATACATGTTTTGAAAAAGTTTTCTATACAAAAGTTAGTTGTATAAGACGAATAACAAATTCTCCCAAATTTACAGTTTTGCTTGTCCTCAAGCAAAGAAAGAACAGTTCACTTGTCCTCAAGTGACAAAATACAGTGGTTAATCAAAATAGTGCTTGTTTCATAGAAAAAAAATTCAATCATATGAAATGAATGTCATAGAATGCTTCAATCAAATGTCTTTCACAAACATGCAGCTTTTCAAAGATAGGAACACATTTATTAAGCCTCACAACTGAAATAAGCTAGTAAGAATGGCAGATATCAAGGAAGGATCATTAACCAAAGCCTCACAGTCATTGTTTCACTCCAGCACAAGTGTTTAGGCTTATTCATCCATCAACAACCAACACAAGTCTCAACATTTGCAAATCATCTCATGCCATACAGAAATAAACACACAAACTAAATTCGAAGGGCTTTCTAGGCTTGTAATGAGGCTGGGCTATCAACAAATCATGGTTTTTCTAGGATTCAAAAGCTTAAATTCTAGGAGAGCATTCATCCATAGATCAACCTTTACTTTTTATTAATTCCCAACCCAATACTTGCCCCTTTTTAGGCACTCAGCTTTCATTTCATTGATTTACAGCACACACACTTTTATACACTTTTATTTATACTTAAAGTTTTTTTTGAACACACAAAACTGTGTGTGTATGCTGCTTTGCTTTGACCATTTCATTCCTTTACCCAATGTCTCCCCCAAATTTGGGACAAATTTGCTTTGACATATAACTCCCCCAAATTTGGGACAAATTTGTCTTGAACCAAGCTTTTCTGTGGATGATGCTCTCCTACAACCTAAGACAAGGTAGCAGGAAATAAAACTATATAGGCTCAAGGTTCAATCAATTAAACATTCATTCAGCTCAACTGGGTGAAAGGGATAATTCATTCATGCACATGGTCAACTTTTTGGCTAAGTGGCTATTTACAATCAAATATGGCCTTCATCATCCTCAAATTCATGCATTCATTCCATAATTCAGAGATTCATGCAAAGGTCTATACTTAATGTTAGTCGCTTATCTCAAAAGTAAGGATCACACTCTCACCGGGTTACGGTTAAAGCATTCCTTCACAATCAACCTGACAAATCGACTACCATTTTCAGTCATAATCCTAATTACATGTTCTTTCTCTTCTAATGACTTCACGCTTGATCAAGACAAAAGATTTATACATTTCAATTCACTCAATCATACAATTGCTTCATTCAGTTCAATCACAAATATTGTAGTTCGCATCAAAATCAACCACTGAATATCATTCAAGTCACTATTCAATCATGCTTTTCACAAGCTACAAACAACTACAAACATACCGAAATTTAAATTTGACTGAAATTTAAAAAATTGGAACTTAAAGACTGAAATTTAAATAACTGAAACATAAAGCATAAACTAAATAAACTGATAAAAATAAATTGTTCAAATATGTAGAATTTAAAACTCCTGGTCATCCTGCTGATGATCCTCCGCATGCTCATTAAGATCCAACACTAGAGCAGCTGGTGGATCCTAGAGAACAGGCTGCTCTAGCTTCGATGCTGGTGTAGGTGGCTAGGAATCATCAGTAATGGGTGTTGGAGAGATAGGAACTGGAGAAATAGGCTCCTGAGCTGCTGCTTCCTCCTGAGTGACTGGATTAGTCTCAATGATAAACGGCTTAGGAGGAATAAGCTCATCCTTTGCTACTGGCACAAGCTCCTGGGCTGCGAAGGCCTCACTCCCCTTTTGCTTTTTTGTTGATTCTTTTTCTGTAATGTTATAGAACTTTACGGATTACGTAACGATACTTGTTTTCTTTCCGTAATGTCGCGAAACTTTACGGATTACGCAACCATCTCCTCTTTGACTTCTGGAATGTTACAAAACTTTACGGATTGCGCAACAATGCTTCCTTTCGACTTCTGGCATGTTGTGGAACTTCACGGATTGCCTAACGATGGGTGTTAAGTACCTCGAAGCGGTCAAGCGAAGGTTGCATCCCACCAAACAAATGGTCCCTGGACGAAATTAGGGTATGACAGTGCATATATTTACAAACACACTAGAAGCAATCAAGGAGTTATACACAAGAACGTAAGAAAGAGAAACTAACCAAAAGGGGAAGTCATGATATTGTGCAAGTTTAAAAGGCTTAACTCTCCAAAAACAGTCTCCAGTGGAGTCGCCAACTGTCGCAACCTACCCTTCTGCGGGAGGGCGACGTGAGGCTCATGGGTGCGTCTTCCAAGGAAGGAAAACTTGTGGAGTCACCACCAACGTTTATTCAAGGAAAATGTCGGAAAAACCGAAATGTGTGGTCTACGAACTTTAAGTGTGAAAGGTTCGGGAGTTGTCTTTACGCCCAGGGAAGGTATTAGCACCCCACGTGTCCATCACAAGGGACGACAACCTTTAATCAAGTGTGCAATATCATGTCTTCAATTTTTTTTATTTTCCCTTTTTTATGTTTTTATGTTTTTCCCTTTTATGTACTTTTTAGCTTTCTACGGGCCTTTTGTATTTTTTATCTTTTTATGGTTGACAAGGGTGTTTCCCTTGCTCCTATGTATTCCTCAATTGTGTAGAAGCAAACTTCATGATGAATCTAGATTGATTCAAGGAGTTTTGATGATAACAAAGATGATGACAAAAAAGCTCAAAAGTCAAGAACACTTGATGTTAACAAAGATGATGACTTCAAGAATCAAAGAATGAGTTCAAGATTGAATCAAGAACACTTCAAGGTTCAAAAGGAAATTTGATTTCAATAATCAAGAATCAAGTTTCAAGATTCAAGTTCCAAGAATCAAGATCAAGATTCAAGACTCAAGATTCAAGAATCAAGATAAGACTCAATCAAGATAAGTATTAAAAAGTTTTTTCAAAAACTGCATAGCACATGAATTTTTCTCAAAACCTTTTACCAAAGAGTTTTTACTCTCTGGTAATCGATTACCAGATTATTGTAATCGATTACCAGTAGCAAAATGGTTTTCAAAAAGCTTTCAACTGAATTTACAACGTTCCAATTGATTTCAAAATGTTGTAATCGATTACAATGATTTGGTAATCGATTACCATTGTGTTTGAACATTGGAATTCAAATTAAATTGTGAAGAGTCACATCCTTTCACAAAAAAGCTTTGTGTAATTGATTACACTCATTTGGTAATCGATTACTAGTGATAGTTTCTGAACAAAATCGATTACACTGATTTGGTAATCGATTTCCACTTTGATTTCTGAATCTCTTTGAACTTCTTCTTCTTCCTTTTGCCAAAAGCTTTCCAAAGTTTTCTGGGTTTCCAAACCTTGAAAATTGTGCTATTCATCTTTTTCATTCCCTTCTCCCTTTGCCAAAAAGAATTCGCCAAGGACTAACCGCCTGAATTCTTTTTGTGTCTCTCTTCTCCCTTTTCTAAAAGAACAAAGGACTAACAACCTAAATTCTTTTATGTCTCCCTTCTCCCTTGTCAAAGAATTCAAAACGACACAGTCTGAGAATTTTTTTGATTCTTCCCTTTCCCATATACAAAAGATTTCAAAGGACTAACCGCCTGAGAATTCTTTTGTATCCCCATTCACAAAGTTTCAAAGGTTTAACCGCCTGAGAACTTTGTCTTAACACATTGGAGGGTACATCCTTTGTGGTACCAGTAGAGGGTACATCTACTTGGGTTGTTGACTGAGAACAAGAGAAGGTACATCTCTTGTGGATCAGTTATAGTGGAGGGTACATCCACTAGGTTGTTCAAAGAGAACAAGGGAGGGTGATGTGCCATTATTTTCTCCTATTTCTTAACCCTTTTTGCACCCTTTTAAGTACTGATTAGTCTTAATTGTCAAATTAATTAGGCAGTTTTATTATTTGGGCCTATTCAGCTAATTTGATGTTTTTAATCTAATTTTAGGAATTAATGAAGCATTGGGCTTGAATCCAGAATTGGGCTTGCACTTGAAGAGGGCAGGCTATTTTATTCTACAAAATTTTATCTTATCTAGACTTTATTTTATCTAGATATTATTTAGATTTGATCTCATCTAGATATTATTTCATCTAGATCTTATCTTATCTTATCTAGATTTGATTTTATTTTATTTATGGGCTTGGATTTAAAAGATTTGTAAGCTTTGGGGCTGGAAAACTATATAAGAGCACTAAGGTTCTAGTTTAGGCCCTATCTCCCTTCTCTCTCTCTCTCTCTCTCTCTCTCTCTCTCTTCTCTTTTCTCTCTCCTATTTTCGTTTTTAGTTTTAGGCTTTTCTTAGACACCTTTCATTTTGCAATTCCAGTTTTGACTTTTCGTTTTAGCAATAAAATTCCATTCTTCAATCTATAATTTCGTTCTCTATTGATTAATGGAAGGCTAAGTCTCCAGCGTTGTTTTCTCTTGAGGATCAAGCACAGTTCTCTTTGAGGTTCTATTCTTACTGTTAAATTCTGTTCAGTTTTTCCTCTTCACTAATTACTCTGAATTTGTTGCTATTAATTCATGCATGCTTAGTGCTTGATTAATTGTCTCTGTACTTAATTTACGTTCATGCTTAATGATCGTTTATGATTAATTGGTGTATGTGTTGCTTAATCACAAAATGAATGTCTTATGTTAAATTTCGCTTAGTAATTTAATTTAGGGTTGGATTAAGTGGTTGAATTGATAAAGGATAAACTCTCGTAACCTAGGATAAGAGACTTGCTTGTGAATCAAGGGGAAGCAACGTGTTTTAATTCTGATATTTTATAATTCACATCTATTCGTTGTTTAATTTACAAAAGCAAACAACCCCCCCATTCGTTACTGTTTTATTACTATCTATTATGAACATTTGGTGTATCATTGCTCGTTGGGAAACGACCTAAGATCACTTCCTAGTTACTACATTTTAATGTTTATTTAATTCGGGTACGACCTCGATCAAATTTGGTGCTGTTGTCGGGGAGCAGTGTCCAAAGGTTCATAATAGCTAGTGATTCGTGTTTTATGTTTAGTTGTTTTAAGTTTTCGTGTTGTGTTAGTATTGTTTAGTATCTTGTTATTTTGTTTAGTGTGTGTTTTGTTTTAGTTTTTTTGTTCAGCCCTTTCCCTGTTTCAGTTTTTGTGTTTTGCTGTGAATAGTGCTTTGCGACGGATTTAGCGACCACTTTTGTTGAACTGGAAAACAGGGTAGTAGTGGAAATCCCTTAGCGACGAATTTTAGAGACCACTCTTGCTGAATTAATTGGGATTTTTTGTTTTGGTAGCTATAGTTGTTATTTTTGGCTGAATTTTTTTGTGGTCACTTATTTTGATCCATATTTTGTGGGAAAAATAGCTGGAGCCCTTAGTTTGGTCAGATTTTAAAGTTCCAAAAAAGTAGCAAATTTGATTTTTGTCAAAACTTCAAACGACCATAACTTTTGCTCCGGGTATCAGAATGACTATTATTATATATGTATTTGGGGTAGAAAAAACTTTCCCCTGCCATGGAACCTCGCCATGGGCCAGATGAGGTCTCCTTCTTCCAAAAATTGCGATTCTGTCAAAAGTTTTTTATTTTCCAAGTATTATTCTCTTATTTTTCTTAACTTATCATTTTTAGCTTCTATAGTTAGAATTTGAATTTTCGTTTAAAATTTTTTGTGCTATCTTCTCGTCATTTTATAAGGTAGCTCACAAAATTTCAAGTCATTTGGATATCATTTAATGGTAGCTGTAGTTCAAACCTACACTGTTACTTGTATAAGAAGGCAACTAGTTGTGCATGCTGAATATAGTGTATGACTAGAGGCAATCCATCTGACTTACAACCCTTTGATCCTGAGATAGATAGGACATTTCATAGATTAGTTAGACATCATTTAGTACCTTTTGAGCATCCTGAGCATTCTGTTATTGGCGATTTTGAGCATTATAGTTTTGAACATTATGATTTTGAACATTCTGAGAACATGGCACAACCTCCACCCCGTGAGAGGACTCGAAGGGAAATGGCTGCACCTGATTTCACCTACGAAAGCTTGTGCATCCAATACCCTGATGAGGATGTCCCATATGTTCTTAAAACTGGACTAATCCATTTGCTTCCAAAGTTTCATGGCCTTGCAGGTGAAGACCCACACAAGCATCAGAAAGAATTCCATATTGTCTGCTCCACCATGAAACCACCAGATGTCCAGGAGGATCATATATTTCTGAAGGCCTTTCCTCATTCTTTAGAGGGAGTGGCAAAGGACTGGCTATATTACCTTGCTCCAAGGTCCATCACGAGCTGGGATGACCTCAAGAGAGTATTCTTATAAATTTTTTTCCTTGCTTCCAGGACCACGGCCATCAGAAAAGATATTACAGGCATTAGACAACTCAGTGGAGAGAGCTTATATGGGTCGGCGTTCGTTTACCCGAGCCCCCTCAGGGTATATTAGGCATCCAATATTTACTTTAAAGACATAACAGTAATAATTACTGGGAATTTAATGGATACTGGGTTGCCTTGCAGCGGCGCTTTCTGTTTGTCCAGAGCTGGGCAAGGGACGACGATCCATCGGTCATGACCCTAGCCTCTACTTGTGTCTATCCCTAAGTACCTGAAAGTAGGAAACGCCATTGCGCGGCAAACTATGGCCGTGTTACCATTTTACCTTGATTGGTTTCTGCCTTTAGCTTCGTCCTGACATCTGACCACTGCCTAAGGCGATTCTGCCACTGTTATCATAAAATATGCATGCGTATGCGTATGCATGAGTGTTTTCAAATGCAACAATCTTCTTAGTGAAAGCTAGTTAGGTTCAGTTTTAATTAAGCGCTTGGGGCACCCCATGAACTCAGTGAAAGGGCTCAGGTTATCACAAATTGTACATGGTTTAAAACCAAAGTGAGAACTGAAGCCTGAAACCCATGTTCTCTTCTTTTAAAGAACTGTGACGAGAAAATTACAGCGGACAGGAATCCCTAGGGGAAACCAAGAAGAACACACAAAAATAAAAGAACATGCAGTGATTTCCTCAATAGCCCCAGATCTTAAGCGTAGTATCGCTTGACAACATCGGAGTTTACGGGTGAGGGTAGCTCCTCGCCATCCATGTTGGTGAGCACCAGAGCGCTTCTAGAAAAAGCCCTTTTCATAATGAAAGGCCCTTCATAGTTCAGGGCCCACTTCCCTCGATTATCTTTAACAGCGTGGGATATCTTTTTCAGCACAAGGTCCCCCTCATTGAACTTGCGCGGGCCCACCTTCTTGTCGAACACGTTCTTTATCCTTTGTTGATACAGGTGCCCATGGCTCATGGCCATCAAACGCTTACCTTCAATAAGGTTGAGTTGGTCGTAGCGTGTTTGAGCCCACTCTGATTCTTCTAGGCCCGATTCCGCTAGTATTTTCTGGGAAGGGACCTCTACCTCAAATGGGAGTACCGCTTCCATCCCATAAACCAAGGAGTACGGCGTTGCCCCAGTAGATGTTCGTACTGAGGTTCGATATCCATGCAGGGAAAAAGGCAACATCTCATGCCAATCTTTGTATGACACCGTCATCTTCTGAATAATCTTCTTAATATTTTTATTTGCAGCCTCCACAGCCTCGTTCATCTTCGACCGATAGGGGGTGGTGTTATGATGCTGGATCTTGAAATCCTCGCACGTTTCCTGCATCATTTTGTTATTCAGATTGGTGCCATTGTCAGTAATGATTTTCCTAGGGAGTCCGTATCGACAAATCAGTTCCCTCTTTATGAATCTGACCACTGCACTCCTCGTGACATTGGTATAGGAAGCCGCTTCGACCCATTTGGTGAAATAATATATCACCACGAGAATGAAGCGATGACCGTTCGAAGCTTTAGGTTTGATGGCCCCTATGACATCTACCCCCCACATGGAAAAAGGCCAAGGGGCGGACATGACGTTCAGAGGATGTGGCGAAACATTGACATTGTCTGCGTACGCTTGACATTTATGGCATTTCCTTACATGGGTGCAGCAATCGCTTTCCATAGTGAGCCAGTAAGAACCTGCTCTAAGGATATTCCTGGCCATAGCATGCCCATTGGCGTGTGTCCCAAATGAACCCCCATGGACTTCCTCAATCATGTAGTTTGCCTCTTTGGCATCTACGCATCGCAAGAGGGTCATGTCATGGTTTCGTTTGTACAGGACAGTACAACTCACAAAGAAACCAGTAGCCAATCTCCTTAACGTTCTTTTGTCATTGTCGGAAATCCCTGGTGGATATTCTTTGTTCTCGACATACTGTTTGATGTCGAAATACCATGGTTTCCCATGTCGCTCTTCCTCTATCGCACAATAATGTGCCGACTTGCCCCGAGATCTGAATTCAATGTACGAAAGATCCCCGTGTGGGGCAAGTTGAAACATGGATGCCAAGGTGGCCAATGCGTCAGCCATTTGGTTCTCTTCCCGAGGTATGTGGTGGAAAGAAATGTTGTCAAAGAATTCGGCTAACTTCAAGATATAAGTTTGATAGAGTATCAATTTTTTATCCCTAGTTTCCCATTCTCCTCTCAACTGACGTATTACCAAAGCCGAGTCTCCATACACTTTGAGTAGCTTTATGTCAAAATCAATGGCAGCTTGAATCCCAAGGGCGCACACTTCATATTCGGCCATATTGTTGGTGCAATCGAAACCTAGCCTGGCCATGAAAGGGATACATTGATCATCTGGGGATACAAGGACTGCCCCTAGTCCATGGCCCAAAGCATTAGATGCCCCATCGAAACAAACAATCCATTTGTCTATATCCTCGTGCGCCCGCTTCTCTTCGAATAGGGCCATGATGTCTTAATCCGGGAACTCGGGGTGCATCGGCCGATAATCTTGGAGGGGTTGTTGGGCCAAGTAATCTGCCAAGGCGCTTCCCTTTATCACCTTTTGGGTGACGTACACAATATCGAACTCAGATAGTAGTACCTGCCACCTAGCGATTCGTCCCGTGAGGGCCAGTTTCTCAAAGATGTATTTCACGGAATCCATTTTGGAAATAAGCCAAGTGGTATGACTGAGCATGTACTGCCTAAGACAATGTGACGCCCATACCAAGGCGCAGCACGTCCTTTCCAACATTGAGTAATTCATCTCACAGGCGGTAAACTTCTTTCTTAAATAGTAAATGGCTTGTTCCTTCTTCCCAGAGTCATTGTGCTGACCCAGCATGCACCCCATAGACTCGTCTAATACAGTCATGTACAGGAAAAGAGGTCTTCCTGTTACAGGTGGCATGAGCACCGGGGGATTCGCAAGGCTCTGTTTGATTTTTTCGAAGGCCTCTTGGCAGTCGCTATTCCACAGGACCGCCTGGTTTTTACGCAATAGTTTGAAGATGGGCTCGCATGTAGAGGTGAGTTGCGAGATAAATCTCGCGATGTAATTCAATCTGCCTAGGAAGCCTCGAACCTGCTTCTCCGTGCGTGGCTCAGGCATTTCAAGAATGGCCTTCACTTTCTCGGGATCTATCTCTATCCCTTTCTGACTCACGATAAAACCCAACAACTTTCCCGACTTTACCCCGAAGGTGCACTTGGCGGGGTTCAGTTTCAGTTGGTATTTCCGCAGCCTTCCAAACAGCTTACGCAGATTGACGAGGTGTTCGTCCTCAGTCTGAGATTTGGCAATCATGTCATCTACATAGAATTCTATCTCTTTATGCATCATGTCATGGAATAAAGCTACCGTGGCACGTTGATAGGTTGCCCCAACATTTTTTAGCTCGAAGGCCATCACTTTGTAGCAGAACGTCCCCCACAGGGTGACAAAAGTGGTCTTCTCCACATCTTCGGGTGCCATTTTTACCTGGTTATACCCTGAGAAACCATCCATAAATGAGAAAGGGCGAACTTAGCTGTATTATCTACTAGTATATCAATGTGTGGTAAGGGAAAATTGTCTTTAGGACTGGCTCGGTTTAAATCCCGATAGTCTACGCACATTCGCACTTTGCCATCCTTTTTTGGGACCGGGACAATGTTGGCTACCCATTTCAGGTATCGAGCCACAGCCAAGAAACCCGCATTGAACTGCTTTCTCACTTATTCTTTAATTTTCAAAGACATTCCGGGTCTCATCCTTTGTAGTTTTTGCTTAATCGGGGAAGATCCAGGATTCAATGGCAACCTATGCTGCACAATGTCGAGGTCCAGACCTGGCATGTCTTGGTACGACCATGCGAAGATGTCTTGATATTCTTCAAGAAGGGTTACCAAACCTTGGCGGATAGGTGCGGTCATACCGGTCCCTATTTTCACTTCTTTCTTTCCCTCTCCGGTCTCTAAGTCTATCAGTTTTGTTTCCTCTTGGTGAGGCTTCATTTCGCGTTCTTCCTGAGCGATCGATCTCTTCAACTCTGGTGAAAGGACATCCTCTTCCTCTTCTTCGTTTATTGTTTGACTTACTTCTCGGTCAAAATCGATTATCAAACCCTCGTTGTTAGGATCCTTAAAGGATCGATCCTCACATCTATACCTTTCAAGACAAAAACAAAAACATGCAAAATGATATGAGAAAAGGTGGAATCGCAAGAACAGATGAAACAAGATCTCTTTGTTATTTAATAAGGTAGGTTTCACAAAACAAAAGAGAAAGGAATCTATAACTTCCAATTACATTGAATCAGCGGTATAGACTTCCGACTGGCTCATCATGTGCCAGTTCCCCACTTGGAAATTGGGATGGCACGGTCGCACGAAACTTGGCGGATCTTGTGGAGCCACCTCTCCTATTGCCGCCACCTCTTCCTCGAACATTATCCCGGCACTTGTGAAACACTGGCTAACATGACCGGGCCATGCCCTATCTGCCCGGAGTCTTGATGGTGCATTCCTTCTTCCAGGTTTCCCGGGTTCATACCCAACCCATATTTGTACAGGTTACCTCTAATGTCAACCACATCGGCATTCCCATGGCTGTCCTTGCCCAGACCCATTCCGGGCTCATAACCGTGCCTGAGCATTACCCGCGCCACCATCAGGGCCGCATTAGAGAGACAAGGTAGCAATGGACTTGTTTCCATAGAGGCACAACTTACCACCTCGAAGGATTGGAAAGCTATTTCCAATGATTCCTCCGCTGCCTCTACATATGGTGCTAAGGAGGGGCTGCTTACCAACATATCCTCTTCACCTGACATTATCACCAAGAGTCCACCAACTGCGAATTTCAATTTATGGTGAAGCGTCGAAGGGACCACTCCTAGCGCGTGAATCCATGGCCTCCCCAAAAGGCAGCTGTAGGCAGGATTTATGTCCATCACTTGGAAAACCACATTGCAAGTGTGGGGGCCTATCTGAATAGGGATGTCAATTTCCCCCATCACCTCCCGTCGACTACCGTCGAAGGCTCGTACTACCATCGAACTCAGTTTTAGACGTGACACATTAAAAGGAAGTTTCTCCAAGGTGGTCTTTGGCATCACATTTAAACTTGAACCATTATCGATGAGTACCTTAGCGACGACATGGTCCATGCATTTGACAGACAAATGTAGAGCTTTGTTGTGCCCTCTCCCCTCAACTGGAATCTCTTCTTTCGCGAACACGATATAGTTATTGGTAGTTATGTTATTAACAATGCCTTCAAAACCCTCGACTGAGATGTCGTGTGCTACGTGGGCTTCGTTGAGGACCTTTACCAACAGTGCACGATGAGGCTCGAAGTTTATGAGCAGTTTGAGCAAAGAGATCCTTGCTGGAGTTTTATTCGATTGCTCAACTACTTTAAACTCACTTTGTTGGATGAGACAAAGGAACTCATGAACCTCTTCCAAAGTCACCGCCTTTCCTTGGAGACCTTCCTTCTTTTCAGCTCCCTTTACCACCGGGGGATCCACTTCTTTTGAGGGAGTGGTCGTGCCCGCGGACTCTTGGGTCATGGGTGTTTTCCCCTTGGAGGGCAATTCTGCCGAGTGAGGGGGAGCGAACACCTGGCCACTGCAGGTTACGCCACTAAGGCCGGTAATGTTGGTCACCTTGACTGACAAAGAGTCAACCTCGGTTGGAGCCCCTTCTCCAAAAGCGGGAGGGGTATATTTCCATGGGATGACCTTATTGCTTTGATAGGAAAATGGCGTCGGCTTGGGCAATGTCGGGGGGTACTCGGACCTGGGGCCAGTCATATTCCTAGTGAAACATATTACTAGGGCTTTGGGGGTTGGGGGAGCATTCCTTTCTGCCGACTGCGTGCAAATCTGCGATTCTTCCCTATCTCTCCCGGACACTTCGAGTTGCCCCCAGTCCATGAGCTGTTGAAGTAACTCTTCCACCGCGGGGCAAGTTTCCATGTAGTGTGATTCCCCGTGATAAAACAAACATTTGTCGCTTTTGTCTCCTCCACGAGAGACCATGCATGCTGCCTGTAGCGACTGGTAGATGAATCTTCTGGATGTGGCCACATCTTCTAATCTCTTTGATCCTGACGGCCTATCCTTTTCGATGGCATTTACGCTAGCTCCTCCATGACTGGCTAGTGGATTGGTCTTAACGTTGGGGCCCTCTTCTTGAATGGCAGGCAAGAATCAATGTTGTGTCCGGGGGCTCCACTATGGTATGCGCACGTGGCATTTGAGTTGTACCACTTGGGGTATGGTGACAGGAAGAATTTTCCAGGTATGGCCACCACCAAATGGTTTTCCAATAATGAGGGCCATAACTCGGAATACGCCATGGGAATAGGAGAGAATTCGTCTCTCGGGGGGCGTCGTGGATTGTTATAGCTCGTGCCAAGAGTCGTATTATTGGCTGGCCGGGGTGTGGCTGGAGCCACGTGTTGTGCAGGCGTTTTTTCTGTTGTGGTAGGCCCTTCTACTTGAGTTGGGAGGGAACTTTCGGATCGGATCGAAAAGTTCGGGTGGTTGTGTTGGTATGAGTTTTGAGCATTTTGGGGCGTTTTCATCCACGTTGGGGCGATAATGACCGCGTGGGTATCCCCTTCCTTTTTCCGTGCGCCCACCATTGGGGCTCTTCTGTTGCTGTTGGGGCCAGCGTTGGAGGCGTATTCAAACTTGCCTTTCCTCAGTCCGGACTCGATTCTTTCTCCGGCGAAGACGAGGTCTGCAAAGTTGGCGGGCATATATCCTATCAGCTTCTCGTAGTAGAACGTAGGCAGCATATCTACCATAATCGTGATCATTTCCCTCTCAGTCATAGGTGGGATGACTTGGGCTGCTAGGTCTCTCCACCTTTGAGCATATTCCTTGATGGACTCATGTTCCTGTTTTCTCATGCTCTGAAGTTGGTTCCGATCGGGAGCCATATCTGTGTTGTATTGGTACTGGCTAATGAAAGCAATTGCCAAGTCTTTCCACGACCGGACCTGAGAGGCTTCCAGATTTGTGTACCACGCCACTACTGCTCCGGCTAAGCTGTCTTGAAAGAAGTGCATTAACAGCTTTTCGTCCATGGAATATGCCCCCATCCTTCGACAATACATCCGAAGATGACTCTTTGGACACGTCGTCCCTTTGTATTTATCAAAATCCAGTACTTTAAACTTGGGAGGAATGATGATGTCAGGTACCAGACACAGATCGGCTAAATCCAAGAAAGGATAGTTGCCGAGGCCTTCCACCGCTCTCAACCTCTCTTCAAGTAGATCGATCTTTCCCTTGTCTTTTGAAATGGGAACGAGTTCCTTAATGGGTGCGGATTGAGATGGGGCATGGCGGATTATGTTTGGTTGGGGCAACTCATGGGGGGCCGGTTCTTTTGGGGGAAGTAGAGGGTCTAAATGGGCATCTCCTTCACCATCTTCCTGTAGAGGATAGTCGGCATGAGGAGGGAGTTGCCCCTCAAAGGTGGGGGCTTGACTCAAATCGTCTGGAGCGATATGTGGAGTGAAGTCTGGAGGCAAACCATAAGGGTAGGCTTGAGGACTATACCTCCGATTGAAACCCGTCTCATTTCTGTCTCGGCCCAAGTTCATTATGGGCTGTAGCACCGGTTCCGCTTCCCTAGCTGTATTGGAAGCGACCGTCGTAGCATTGTCTTCTATTGATTTTTGAATTTTTAGCATGGCTTCCGTGATAGAAGCCATCTAATCTTTTAAGGCCGACATGTCGGCCTTCATCTGTTCTTGCACTCCCCCTTTGTTATCCATCTTACTTTTGGATCGGGTTTTATAGGGGTGCCTTTGCGCTTTTTTAGTTATGGTGAGTTCCCTAAAGAAACAAACAGTGGTGAGCATGCCACCAAATCATGAATATGCTAATGAATGATCAGAGCACTTAGATCCACCTCAAGGCCTTTTTAGACAACGTGATGAGTTTTAGAACTTCTCTTTTTTATAAAAAGGAACAAAAGCTTTCATCTAGCCAAGATTTTACAAAAGTGTTACAACAGAACCTAACGGTTTCTAATTATATGGGCCATTAAATCTATCATGTGTTAACAGTAATTGATTAGCCCATGAATTTCCTCTGGGGCTGAACACACTTCGGCCATGGCCCTTGCTTTGGCTAGTTGTCGCGGGAGGTCTTGACTTCCATTTAAGGTCAAGGCGAACCTATCCATCCACATGGTCGCTTCTGGATGCAATGCATCAATCACCCTTCCTCTTGCTTCCTTCTCGGCGTATGCTTGTGCGAAGTCCTCTACTAGCTTTTGCTCATGGGTCAAAGACTGGTTTAAATCTTCTTTGTACTACCCTATTATAGCTAGCATGCTTTGCTCCGTGGCTTCTAAGTGTTGGGCCAAACTCTTCTTGGATCTTGAGCAAGTAGCTAAATCCTCCTTTAAAACCATGCCATGTACTCGTGATTGGTCTCTTTCCTCTCTCCGGAGCTTAAGCTCATTGTTGCTGCCCCACAGAACCCCTCGGAACTTGTTCCGGCCGTGCTCTTCCCTACGAGCCCTCTTGGTCTCTTGTTCCAAGGCCTTGGTGGTAGCTATATTTGTATCTCTTAGTTCGGCATTCTCCTTTCAGATTTTAAGAGCTGCTGATTTGAACATTTCTTTGACTGTTTGGGCTTGCTCGAGTTCTGCCCTAAGGGCCTGCACCTCTTCGTCTTCCTCCGGTGCCTCAACTTCCTCCCCTTTAGCGGTTCTCAAACATGGGAGCCAATCCAAACCTTGCACGTGGGCTTTCAACCACCTTCGGTAGCCACCGATGGGCCCATTGTTACTGCCCCTGAGTTCTTTATACTTCCTTTGCACCACCTCCTATGCCTTGCGGACCTTCTGAAGTGTCTCCCCGTTGGTCTTATTGAAACCTCGTGAAATGACAGGCGCGAGCTCTACCTCTAGCGGTGCCCCTCTCATAGGATAGCCAAGTTGCCTTATAGCAAGACGGGATTGTAACTGATGCAACCCCTTGTTCCCATCAAGGGAACATTCGGAAATCCTCTGCACGAAATAAGAACCCCGATTCTTCCTTCTTTCCATCGAGGGAACCAGTTGACAGACGCTCTTTCTTTGTTTGCTAAGAGTCGGTCCCAATTTGCCCCTCCTTTCTCTGTGCATGAATGGTGGCTTTCTAGCGGGCAAGCATGCCTCACCTCTTGGCGAAAAAGGTGTGAAACCAACCATACATAAAGAGCTGGAGTACAACAAACAATCCTCGTACTGCTCTTCTCACATCTTCGGTCGAAGGTGTCATATAGGTCGGCTAGCATAGGGTAATTTACATAAAGAGCTGGAGTATAGCAAACAAGTGGTAATTTACATATACGAGACCAAAAAAGATCCATCTTTTTAATACTACGTTGTGGGCATTGCGGCGCCCCAACGTATGCATTAAAAATTGACGCGTTACTCTAAAGAGACAAGATATCACTAGATATACAGCAAAACTATAATTTCTGTGCTATTCACAGAAGAATGCATGAGAACAAATGGTACAGAGCGTGCTTGCTCCATACCCCTATTTGGGGACCTATAGGATAATATCTTAGGGTCTCTAATAACTACTCCCAACGATCCATATCTCACATGGCTGTTTTCTAGAGGTATCATTACTCAAGATAATAATATTGCGGCGGTATGGAATACCAGCGACAACACATTATATAGAGAGAAAGCTCTAGACGAGGTTTCACTATTATCAAGCAAGTCGGAGACCTAGCATGACCATAGATTCACCTCCACTCCTTAGATTTCCATGGACCCGTGTATAGGGCCCATTTTTACTCAAACCCGTGGGTGCTTAGAATGCAGTGTAAAAATGTAGAAAAGACAACATTTATTATTTTTACACAGTTCAAGAAAAAACGCACACACAAAGTTTCATAATTCCACACTTTCTAAAAATAGGCCTAACTCACAAAAAACAGTCCCCAGTGGAGTCGCCAACTGTCGCAACCTACCCTTTTCGGGCGAGCGAGGTGAGGCTCACGAGTGCATCTTCCATAGGAGGAAAATGCGCGGAGTCGCCACCAACGTTTATTGAAAGGAAAACGTTAGAAAAACCAAAGGAAACCGGTCATGAAGAATATTCCAGATTCGGGAGTTGTATTTACGTTTGAGGAAGGTATTAGCACCTCTCACGTTTGCCCCAAAGGACAACAGCCTTAAATTAGAATTGTGTGAGATTATGTATCTAGACTTTTTATTTCTTTTTTATTTTTAAGGTCGAGAAAAGCGGGGCTCTTGCTCCTACGTACCCTCCATCGAAGAGGAAATCAGACCTACGTAGTTCTTTCAAAAGGGGCGAATCAAGTGATTCTTTTTTACTTGGAAGGTGGTCATTTAAGGCGTTGGACCTTAAAATGATCCATTTTTACTTGGTGAGAAAAGCTGAGGCGTTGGACCTTAAAATGTTTTTTCAGTGATTTTTGCGGACAAAGCTTGATTTTGTGAGTTGATTTTAGCCTTAGTTTCACTTTAGTTATTAGTCATTTCATTTAAGAAAGAGAAATCCCAAAGAGAAACGTCCAATTGATTTTTTTGTTTTATTTTACTAAAAGATATTTTTTGATTATTATATTATTATTTTACCTCTTTTTTGGTTTCCACCGTGGTTACGGCATGACCAAATGGTCAGATTTCATTTTAACAGAAATTAACGGATGTTACAATTCAAATGATCGGTGGAAATTTATTTTATTTTTGGATTAGGCGAGAAAATGACTTAAATAAATTACTAAAGCACGTCAAAAGGGGGTACGGAAAGTAAATGAAATGAAAATACGAGTACGCGAAACAAGTGGGGACCACCAAGGGTACATAGAATGAATTGAAAAAGCTCGATTTCGGGAACTTACCGGTTGAAGACCGAAGAACACAAAGAACGAACGAAAGACGACGAAAAATCTTCACGGAATCGCCCACGGAAATGTTTCGGACGTGTTACGGAAGTGCCTCGGCTCGGATTTTCTTCACGGAAATGATGTTTTTCACTAATTTCAAGTGATCCCAAGATACCAGGAGGGCTGACCGTTTTTCTCCTTCACTCCTCCCCCTATTTATAGGAAAATGAGGGAGGAGCTTGCCATGCAGCTCGCCCAGGCGAGCTCAGCTCGTCCATGCGAGCTAGGTTGCTTCCTCCAGAAGCAACCGCTTTCTGGAGGAACATCCTGGAAGGCCTAAGGGGGTCTGGTTGCTATTTGCACCCCTTTTTTTTTTACTAAATACACCATCTGCCTTTTTTTTGTTGATTCTTTTTCCGTAACGTTACGGAAATTTATGAATTCCGTAACGATACTTGTTTTTCCTTCCGTAATGTTACGGAACCTTATGAATCACGTAATCATCCCATTTTTGGCTTTTGGAATGTTACGGAACCTCACAAATTGCGTAACAATGCTTCCTTTTGATTTCCGGCATGTTACGGAACTTCACGGATTGTGTAACAATGCTTCCTTTTGATTTCCGGCAAGTTACGGAACTTCACGTATTGTGCAAAAATGGGTGCCAAGTACCTCAAAGCGGTCAAGCAAAGGTTGCATGCCATCAAACAATGGTCCTCAGACGAAATTAGGGTATGACAGTAAGCTATTTCAACAAATAAATGTCTGGTGTGTAAAGATAAGTGTGAATATGAATAGGTGTGTAAACTATCTATGCAAAAAGAAAGAAAATCACGTTAGAGAAATGATGTGTAAAAACAAGTAGAAACATGTTGGCCTTCCTAATAGGTGCCCGATGCTGAAAAGATATTCTCAATCTAACAATGCTCATGTGTTCTTATGGTGTCTCCTGAGATACTAAACCCCGATTCCTCATGATAGTTTAGCCTAATCCTTATCAAACATTGTCCGCAGATTCCTCTTGTAAGACTAAACTCAACCAATACCGCATTAAGACACACATACACAACTAACTTATTGCACCCTGATTCCTCGTGATAGTATGACAACTTAGCCCTACACTATTAAGGACTTTAGAGTCATACCAGTTTCCATTGTTGAATGACCCTAACAAAGCATGCATGTATGTGATCAAGGTAAAGGCATACTGGAATGAAAAGCAGATAGCACAGAGAACACACAAAACATCATTAAATAGATGGAAATATATTTACATTAGGTACCTACAGGGAAGATCCAACAGAGGATTTAGCTTTCCATACCAGGAAGCCTTCTTTACAACAAAGAGAAGAACAAGATGAAAGATTGCAAAAATACTGTTAGTGCTTAGCTCTACTGAGTTTTAAAAGATTGGCTAAGATTTTGTTAAAACATAAGCACTTAGACAATGAAGGAAAGCTGGAGTTGCTGCACATGATGTCCAACGTTATGTCAAAGAATAAGATCGGGCTGCACAATGCACAAGGCAAGATGAAATGTCAAATGAAGAATTGAAGCTGCAGGATTCACGATGTCGGATACAATGTCCAGGACATCCTGCTCGACAATACTGGAATTGCTAAAAGCATTGAAGCTGCAGGATCCACGATGTCGGATACAATGTCCAGGACATCCTGCCCGAGAATACTGGAGTTGCTGTACAATGCAAGATAAAAGTCAAGTGAAGAAGTGAAGCTGCAGGATCCACGATGTCGGATACGATGTCCTGACATCCGGCCCGATAATACTGGACATATAATTCTGTTATATCTTTAACAGATTATTGTGCAGTTAGCAAGAGATAAGAAGATCTATCTTTAGGAACGAATTAAAAGATAATTAAAGTTCGAATTTCAAAGTAGAAGAGTTCGTTCAGGGATTAAAGATTAAAGATTAAAGATAAAAACTAAAAGATCAAATTGCATCTTTTAGATCTTTAAGTGCAGATTTTCTGGAAGAATGATAGATCTCATCCAGCACAAGAAGTTGCAGCCCAGATACACTCACTGCTATATAAACACGAAGGCTGCACGAGTTCTGTACCAAGTCCGGGATTGAAGAGTTATTTTGTGAGTTTTGGGACTTGAGTGTTTTGTGAGCCACCTTGATGGTACCCTAACATCAAGAGTTGATCTCTAGTGTGTAGAGTTGATCTCTAGTGTGTAGAGTTGATCTCTAGTGTGTAGGGTTGATCCCTTTTGTTCAGAGAGCAATCTCTGGTGTGTCTTTGAATTAATTGTAAACACGGGAGTGTGATTGAGAGGGAGTGAGCGGGGTTTCTCATATCTAAGAGTGGCTCTTAGGTAGAGATCGCACGGGTAGTGGTTAGGTGAGAAGGTTGTAAACAGTGGCTGTTAGACCTTGAACTAACACTATTTTAGTGGATTTCCTCCCTGGCTTGGTAGCCCCCAGATGTAGGTGAGGTTGCACCGAACTGGGTTAACAATTCTCTTGTGTTATTTACTTGTTTAAATCTGTTCATACGGACACATACAATCTGCATGTTCTGAAGCGTGATGTCGTGACATCCTGTACGACATCTGTCCCCCGTATCAGAATTTCAATTGGTATCAGAGCGGGCACTCGAAATCACTGAGTGAGATCTAGGGAGATAAATTCTGATGAACATGG
The DNA here is from genome assembly GCF_004193775.1 of Glycine soja. Classification (NCBI taxonomy): domain Eukaryota; kingdom Viridiplantae; phylum Streptophyta; class Magnoliopsida; order Fabales; family Fabaceae; genus Glycine; species Glycine soja. The sequence continues at coordinate 25,927,081 of NC_041012.1, read as the reverse complement.
AGAAAGAAGGAGGACCAGTGAACAGACCACCAATTCTTGATGGAAGCAACTATGAATACTGGAAAGCAAGAATGGTGGCCTTCCTCAAATCACTGGATAGCAGAACCTGGAAAGCTGTCATCAAAGGCTGGGAACATCCCAAGATGCTGGACACAGAAGGAAAGCCCACTAATGAATTGAAGCCAGAAGAAGACTGGACAAAAGAAGAAGACGAATTGGCACTTGGAAACTCCAAAGCCTTGAATGCTCTATTCAATGGAGTTGACAAGAATATCTTTAGACTGATCAACACATGCACAGTGGCCAAGGATGCATGGGAGATCCTGAAAACCTCTCATGAAGGAACCTCCAAAGTGAAGATGTCCAGATTGCAACTGTTGGCTACAAAATTCGAAAATCTGAAGATGAAGGAGGAAGAATGTATTCATGACTTCCACATGAACATTCTTGAAATTGCCAATGCTTGCACTGCCTTGGGAGAGAGGATGACAGATGAAAAGCTGGTGAGAAAGATCCTCAGATCCTTGCCTAAGAGATTTGACATGAAAGTCACTGCAATAGAGGAGGCCCAAGACATTTGCAACATGAGAGTAGATGAACTCATTGGTTCCCTTCAAACCTTTGAGCTAGGACTCTCGGATAGGGCTGAAAAGAAGAGCAAGAATCTGGCTTTCGTGTCCAATGATGAAGGAGAAGAAGATGAGTATGACCTGGATACTGATGAAGGTCTGACTAATGCAGTTGTGCTCCTTGGAAAACAGTTCAACAAAGTGATGAACAGAATGGACAGGAGGCAGAAACCACATGTCCAGAACATCCCTTTCGACATCAGGAAAGGTAGTGAATACAAGAAAAGGTCAGATGAAAAGCCCAGTCACAGCAAAGGAATTCAATGCCGTGGGTGTGAAGGCTTTGGACACATCAAAGCTGAATGTCCCACTCATCTCAAGAAGCAGAGGAAAGGCCTTTCTGTAAGTCGGTCAGATGATGCAGAGAGTGAACAAGAAAGTGACTCTGACAGAGATATGAATGCACTCACTGGGAGATTTGAATCTGCTGAAGATTCAAGTGATACAGACAGTGAAATCACTTTTGATGAGCTTGCTACATCCTATAGAAAACTATGCATCAAAAGTGAGAAGATTCTTCAGCAAGAAGCACAACTGAAGAAGGTCATTGCAAATCTGGAGGCTGAGAAGGAGGCACATGAAGAGGAAATCTCTGAACTTAAAGGAGAAATTGGCTTTCTGAATTCTAAACTGGAAAATATGACAAAGTCAATAAAGATGCTGAATAAAGGCTCAGATGTGCTTGATGAGGTGCTACAGCTTGGGAAGAATGTTAGAAACCAGAGAGGACTTGGATTTAATCATAAGTCTGCTGGCAGAACAACCATGACAGAATTTGTTCCTGCCAAAAACAGCACTGGAGCCACGATGTCACAACATCGGTCTCGACATCATGGAACGCAGCAGAAAAGGAGCAAAAGAAAGAAGTGGAGGTGTCACTACTGTGGCAAGTATGGTCACATAAAGCCCTTTTGCTATCATTTACATGGCCATCCACATCATGGAACTCAAGGTAGCAGCAGCAGAAGGAAGATGATGTGGGTTCCAAAACACAAGACTGTTAGTCTTGTTGTTCATACTTCACTTAGAGCATCAGCTAAGGAAGATTGGTACCTAGATAGCGGCTGTTCCAGACACATGACAGGAGTCAAAGAATTCCTGGTGAACATTGAACCTTGCTCCACTAGCTATGTGACATTTGGAGATGGCTCTAAAGGAAAGATCATTGGAATGGGAAAGCTAGTTCATGATGGACTTCCTAGTCTGAACAAAGTACTGCTGGTGAAGGGACTGACTGCAAACCTGATCAGCATCAGTCAGTTGTGTGATGAAGGATTCAATGTAAACTTCACAAAGTCAGAATGCTTGGTGACAAATGAGAAGAGTGAAGTTCTAATGAAGGGCAGCAGATCAAAGGACAACTGTTACCTATGGACACCTCAAGAAACCAGTTACTCCTCCACATGTCTATCCTCCAAAGAAGATGAAGTCAGAATATGGCATCAAAGATTTGGACATCTGCACTTAAGAGGCATGAAGAAAATCATTGACAAAGGTGCTGTTAGAGGCATTCCCAATCTGAAAATAGAAGAAGGCAGAATCTGTGGTGAATGTCAGATTGGAAAGCAAGTCAAGATGTCCCACCAGAAGCTTCAACATCAGACCACTTCCAGGGTGCTGGAACTACTTCACATGGACTTGATGGGGCCGATGCAAGTTGAAAGCCTTGGAGGAAAGAGGTATGCCTATGTTGTTGTGGATGATTTCTCCAGATTTACCTGGGTCAACTTTATCAGAGAAAAATCAGACACCTTTGGAGTATTCAAAGAGTTGAGTCTAAGACTTCAAAGAGAAAAAGACTGTGTCATCAAGAGAATCAGGAGTGACCATGGCAGAGAGTTTGAAAACAACAGGTTTACTGAATTCTGCACATCTGAAGGCATCACTCATGAGTTCTCTGCAGCCATTACACCACAACAGAATGGCATAGTTGAGAGGAAAAACAGGACTTTGCAAGAGGCTGCTAGGGTCATGCTTCATGCCAAAGAACTTCCCTATAATCTCTGGGCTGAAGCCATGAACACAGCATGCTACATCCACAACAGAGTCACACTGAGAAGAGGGACTCCAACCACACTGTATGAAATCTGGAAAGGGAGGAAGCCAACTGTCAAGCACTTCCACATCTTTGGAAGTCCATGTTACATTTTGGCAGATAGAGAGCAAAGGAGAAAGATGGATCCCAAGAGTGATGCAGGAATATTCCTGGGATACTCTACAAACAGCAGAGCATATAGAGTATTCAATTCCAGAACCAGAACTGTGATGGAATCCATCAATGTGGTTGTTGATGATCTAACTCCAGCAAGAAAGAAGGATGTCGAAGAAGATGTCAACATCGGGAGACAGTGTAGCAGATACAGCTAAAAGTGCAGAAAATACAGAAAACTCTGATTCTGCTACAGATGAACCAGACATCAACCAACCTGACAAGAGACCCTCCACTAGAATCCAGAAGATGCACCCCAAGGAGCTGATTATAGGAGATCCAAACAGAGGAGTCACTACAAGATCAAGGGAGATTGAGATTGTCTCCAACTCATGTTTTGTCTCCAAAATTGAGCCCAAGAATGTGAAAGAGGCACTGACTGATGAGTTCTGGATCAATGCTATGCAAGAAGAATTGGAGCAATTCAAAAGGAATGAAGTCTGGGAGCTAGTTCCGAGACCCGAGGGAACTAATGTGATTGGCACCAAATGGATCTTCAAGAACAAAACCGATGAAGAAGGTGTTATAACCAGAAACAAGGCCAGACTTGTTGCTCAAGGCTACACTCAGATTGAAGGTGTAGACTTTGATGAAACTTTCGCTCCTGTTGCTAGACTTGAATCCATCAGATTGTTACTTGGTGTAGCTTGCATCCTCAAATTCAAGCTGTACCAGATGGATGTGAAGAGCGCGTTTCTGAATGGATACCTGAATGAAGAAGCCTATGTGGAGCAGCCAAAGGGATTTGTAGATCCAACTCATCCAGATCATGTATACAGGCTCAAGAAAGCTCTCTATGGATTGAAGCAAGCTCCAAGAGCTTGGTATGAAAGGCTAACAGAGTTCCTTACTCAGCAAGGGTATAGGAAGGGAGGAATTGACAAGACTCTCTTTGTCAAGCAAGATGCTGAAAACTTGATGATTGCACAGATATATGTTGATGACATTGTGTTTGGAGAGATGTCGAATGAGATGCTTCGACATTTTGTTCAACAGATGCAATCTGAATTTGAGATGAGTCTTGTTGGAGAGCTGACTTATTTTCTGGGACTTCAAGTGAAGCAGATGGAAGACTCCATATTCCTCTCACAAAGCAAGTATGCAAAGAACATTGTCAAGAAGTTTGGGATGGAGAATGCCAGCCATAAAAGAACACCTGCACCTACTCACTTGAAGCTGACAAAAGATGAAGCTGGCACCAGTGTTGATCAAAGTCTGTACAGAAGCATGATTGGGAGCTTACTATATTTAACAGCTAGCAGACCCGACATCACCTATGCAGTAGGTGTTTGTGCTAGATATCAAGCCAATCCTAAGATAAGTCACTTGAATCAAGTAAAGAGAATTCTGAAATATGTAAATGGCACCAGTGACTATGGGATTATGTACTGTCATTGTTCAGATTCAATGCTGGTTGGGTATTGTGATGCTGATTGGGCTGGAAGTGTAGATGACAGAAAAAGCACTTCTGGTGGATGCTTCTATCTGGGCAACAATCTTATTTCATGGTTCAGCAAGAAGCAGAACTGTGTGTCCCTATCTACTGCAGAAGCAGAGTATATTGCAGCAGGAAGCAGCTGTTCACAACTAGTTTGGATGAAGCATATGCTCAAGGAGTACAATGTCGAACAAGATGTCATGACATTATACTGTGACAACTTAAGTGCTATTAATATTTCAAAAAATCCTGTGCAACACAGCAGAACCAAGCACATTGACATTAGACATCACTATATCAGAGAGCTTGTTGATGATAAAGTTATCACACTGGAGCATGTTGACACTGAGGAACAAATAGCAGATATTTTCACAAAGGCATTGGATGCAAATCAGTTTGAAAAACTGAGGGGCAAGCTGGGCATTTGTCTGCTAGAGGAATTATAGCAGCTACTGCTATCTGAACGTGCTCAAACGTCTCACTTAACATTAATAGCACGTTCACTACTGAACCAAAGCAAATTCGACCGTTGCTTCACACGTCCCTCTACATTCCTCATTCAAACTTATATTTTCGTGGTAATCTCGTTTTCAGCATTCCCTAACAGCTCTCTGAGATTTACGAAATCATTCCACACGCTCTGCTTTTCCATGGCTACCTCACCAAAAGAAACTTCAGCTCCTGGTTCACCCTCTGCACCATCAAACCAGGAACAACCTGAATTCAATATCCAGCCCATACAGATGATTCCTGGTCAAGCCCCTGTTCCTGAGAAACTGGTTCCCAAAAGACAACAGGGAGTGAAGATTGCTGAAAACCCTAGCCCTGCAACAAGTCCTAGGGAAGTAGACCCGGAGATGGATAAGAAGATTCGCAGTATTGTGAGTAACATTCTGAAAAATGCTTCTGTGCCTGATGCTGATGAAGATGTTCCAACATCCTCCACCCCGAATGTTTCTGTGCCTGATGTTGATAAAGATGTTCCAACATCTTCCGCTCCAAATGCTGAAGCCTTCCCTTCACCCAGTGAAGAGGAATCAACAGAAGAAGAGGATCAAGCCTCAGAGGAGACCCCTGCACCAAGGGCACCAGAACCTGCTCCAGGTGACCTCATTGACCTCGAAGATGTAGAATCTGATGAGGAACCCATTGCCAACAAGTTGGCACCTGGCATTGCAGAAAGGCTACAAAGCAGAAAAGGAAAAACCCCCATCAAGAGGTCTGGACGAATCAAAACTATGGCCCAGAAGAAGAGCACTCCAATCACTCCTACCACATCCAGAAGGAGCAAGGTTGCAATCCCCTCCAAGAAGAGGAAAGAAATTTCCTCATCCGATTCTGATAATGATGTCGAACTAGATGTCTCGACATCAAAGAGGGCCAAGAAATCTGGGAGAAAGGTGCCTGGAAATGTTCCTGATGCACCATTGGACAACATCTCTTTCCACTCCATTGGCAATATTGAAAAGTGGAAATATGTGTATCAACGCAGACTTGCGGTTGAAAGAGAACTGGGAAGAGATGCCTTGGATTGCAAGGAGACCATGGACCTCATCAAGGCAGCAGGACTGATGAAAACTGTCACCAAGTTGGGAGATTGCTATGAAAGTCTAGTAAGGGAATTCATTGTCAACATTCCCTCTGACATAACAAACAGAAAGAGTGATGAGTATCAAAAGGTATTTGTCAGAGGAAAGTGTGTTAGATTCTCCCCTGCTGTAATCAACAAATACCTGGGCAGACCAACAGATGGACTGGTGGATATTACTGTCTCTGAGCATCAAATTGCCAAGGAAATCACTGCCAAACAAGTCCAGCATTGGCCAAAGAAAGGGAAGCTTTCTGCAGGGAAGCTAAGTGTGAAGTATGCAATCCTGCACAGGATTGGCGCTGCAAACTGGGTACCCACCAATCATACTTCCACTGTTGCCACAGGTTTGGGTAAATTTCTGTATGCTGTTGGAACCAAGTCCAAATTTAATTTTGGAAACTATATTTTTGATCAAACTGTTAAGCATTCAGAATCTTTTGCTGTCAAATTACCCATTGCCTTCCCTACTGTATTGTGTGGCATTATGTTGAGTCAACATCCCAATATGTTAAACTACACTGACTCTGTGATGAAGAGAGAATCTCCTCTATCCCTGCATTACAAATTGTTTGAGGGGACACATGTCCCAGACATTGTCTCGACATCAGGGAAAGCTGCTTCAGGTGCTGTGTCCAAGGATGCCTTGATTGCTGAACTCAAGGACACATGCAAGGTGCTGGAAGCAACCATCAAAGCCACCACAGAGAAGAAGATGGAGCTAGAACGGCTGATCAAAAGGCTCTCAGAAAGTGGCATTGATGATGGTGAAGCAGCCGAGGAAGAAGAAGCAGCTGAGCAAAAAGAAGAAGAAGCTGAGGAAGAAGAAGAAGAAGCCGATGACGAAGATGCAGCAGAGGATACAGAATCAGATGATGATTCTGAAGCCACCCCATGACCATCAGACCTTTATTTTTGCTTTTACTAGCTATAGGGGCATGTCCCTTTGAACAATTGATTGCTATTGGTCTGTAATATTTGCATGCATTCTACTTTTGTCAAATTCTGTCTAAAAAGGGGGAGTAATAGTATTATGCTTGCTATTATGCATGATTTTGAGCAGTAGGATACTATGTATGCAATAGTCGTATTATGCATGATTGATACGATGTATGGCAGTAGGATACGATGTATGCATGATTCATGATTTTGAGGGGGAGTTGTATGTATATGACTTTGAGGGGGAGACTGCTGCTGCTGATGATGATTGGTGTAAGCTACTAGCTGATAGAAGATGCTGCAGTAAGAGCATGGAGACAGGGGGAGCAGAATGGTGATGTCACATGAGATGTCTCGACATCCTGGAAAAGACTAGTAGCTGATAGAAGATGCTGCAGTAAGCATGAAGACAGGGGGAGCAGAAGCAGAAAGCTAATGTCACGTGAGATGTCTTGACATCCTGGAAACGATTTGCAACTTACCAATTCCGCTGTGCTTGATTACTCTGATAATGAAAGTTGCTGATCCCACTTGCATAACTGCTCGTACCTGCTCAGGAAGTGTCTAAGTATGTTTTAGACAAAATTTGCCAAAGGGGGAGATTGTTAGTGCTTAGCTCTACTGAGTTTTAAAAGATTGGCTAAGATTTTGTTAAAACATAAGCACTTAGACAATGAAGGAAAGCTGGAGTTGCTGCACATGATGTCCAACGTTATGTCAAAGAATAAGATCGGGCTGCACAATGCACAAGGCAAGATGAAATGTCAAATGAAGAATTGAAGCTGCAGGATTCACGATGTCGGATACAATGTCCAGGACATCCTGCTCGACAATACTGGAATTGCTAAAAGCATTGAAGCTGCAGGATCCACGATGTCGGATACAATGTCCAGGACATCCTGCCCGAGAATACTGGAGTTGCTGTACAATGCAAGATAAAAGTCAAGTGAAGAAGTGAAGCTGCAGGATCCACGATGTCGGATACGATGTCCTGACATCCGGCCCGATAATACTGGACATATAATTCTGTTATATCTTTAACAGATTATTGTGCAGTTAGCAAGAGATAAGAAGATCTATCTTTAGGAACGAATTAAAAGATAATTAAAGTTCGAATTTCAAAGTAGAAGAGTTCGTTCAGGGATTAAAGATTAAAGATTAAAGATAAAAACTAAAAGATCAAATTGCATCTTTTAGATCTTTAAGTGCAGATTTTCTGGAAGAATGATAGATCTCATCCAGCACAAGAAGTTGCAGCCCAGATACACTCACTGCTATATAAACACGAAGGCTGCACGAGTTCTGTACCAAGTCTGGGATTGAAGAGTTATTTTGTGAGTTTTGGGACTTGAGTGTTTTGTGAGCCACCTTGATGGTACCCTAACATCAAGAGTTGATCTCTAGTGTGTAGAGTTGATCTCTAGTGTGTAGAGTTGATCTCTAGTGTGTAGGGTTGATCCCTTTTGTTCAGAGAGCAATCTCTGGTGTGTCTTTGAATTAATTGTAAACACGGGAGTGTGATTGAGAGGGAGTGAGCGGGGTTTCTCATATCTAAGAGTGGCTCTTAGGTAGAGATCGCACGGGTAGTGGTTAGGTGAGAAGGTTGTAAACAGTGGCTGTTAGACCTTGAACTAACACTATTTTAGTGGATTTCCTCCCTGGCTTGGTAGCCCCCAGATGTAGGTGAGGTTGCACCGAACTGGGTTAACAATTCTCTTGTGTTATTTACTTGTTTAAATCTGTTCATACGGACACATACAATCTGCATGTTCTGAAGCGTGATGTCGTGACATCCTGTACGACATCTGTCCCCCGTATCAGAATTTCAATTGGTATCAGAGCGGGCACTCGAAATCACTGAGTGAGATCTAGGGAGATAAATTCTGATGAACATGGAGAAAGAAGGAGGACCAGTGAACAGACCACCAATTCTTGATGGAAGCAACTATGAATACTGGAAAGCAAGAATGGTGGCCTTCCTCAAATCACTGGATAGCAGAACCTGGAAAGCTGTCATCAAAGGCTGGGAACATCCCAAGATGCTGGACACAGAAGGAAAGCCCACTAATGAATTGAAGCCAGAAGAAGACTGGACAAAAGAAGAAGACGAATTGGCACTTGGAAACTCCAAAGCCTTGAATGCTCTATTCAATGGAGTTGACAAGAATATCTTTAGACTGATCAACACATGCACAGTGGCCAAGGATGCATGGGAGATCCTGAAAACCTCTCATGAAGGAACCTCCAAAGTGAAGATGTCCAGATTGCAACTGTTGGCTACAAAATTCGAAAATCTGAAGATGAAGGAGGAAGAATGTATTCATGACTTCCACATGAACATTCTTGAAATTGCCAATGCTTGCACTGCCTTGGGAGAGAGGATGACAGATGAAAAGCTGGTGAGAAAGATCCTCAGATCCTTGCCTAAGAGATTTGACATGAAAGTCACTGCAATAGAGGAGGCCCAAGACATTTGCAACATGAGAGTAGATGAACTCATTGGTTCCCTTCAAACCTTTGAGCTAGGACTCTCGGATAGGGCTGAAAAGAAGAGCAAGAATCTGGCTTTCGTGTCCAATGATGAAGGAGAAGAAGATGAGTATGACCTGGATACTGATGAAGGTCTGACTAATGCAGTTGTGCTCCTTGGAAAACAGTTCAACAAAGTGATGAACAGAATGGACAGGAGGCAGAAACCACATGTCCAGAACATCCCTTTCGACATCAGGAAAGGTAGTGAATACAAGAAAAGGTCAGATGAAAAGCCCAGTCACAGCAAAGGAATTCAATGCCGTGGGTGTGAAGGCTTTGGACACATCAAAGCTGAATGTCCCACTCATCTCAAGAAGCAGAGGAAAGGCCTTTCTGTAAGTCGGTCAGATGATGCAGAGAGTGAACAAGAAAGTGACTCTGACAGAGATATGAATGCACTCACTGGGAGATTTGAATCTGCTGAAGATTCAAGTGATACAGACAGTGAAATCACTTTTGATGAGCTTGCTACATCCTATAGAAAACTATGCATCAAAAGTGAGAAGATTCTTCAGCAAGAAGCACAACTGAAGAAGGTCATTGCAAATCTGGAGGCTGAGAAGGAGGCACATGAAGAGGAAATCTCTGAACTTAAAGGAGAAACTGGCTTTCTGAATTCTAAACTGGAAAATATGACAAAGTCAATAAAGATGCTGAATAAAGGCTCAGATGTGCTTGATGAGGTGCTACAGCTTGGGAAGAATGTTAGAAACCAGAGAGGACTTGGATTTAATCATAAGTCTGCTGGCAGAACAACCATGACAGAATTTGTTCCTGCCAAAAATAGCACTGGAGCCACGATGTCACAACATCGGTCTCGACATCATGGAACGCAGCAGAAAAGGAGCAAAAGAAAGAAGTGGAGGTGTCACTACTGTGGCAAGTATGGTCACATAAAGCCCTTTTGCTATCATTTACATGGCCATCCACATCATGGAACTCAAGGTAGCAGCAGCAGAAGGAAGATGATGTGGGTTCCAAAACACAAGACTGTTAGTCTTGTTGTTCATACTTCACTTAGAGCATCAGCTAAGGAAGATTGGTACCTAGATAGCGGCTGTTCCAGACACATGACAGGAGTCAAAGAATTCCTGGTGAACATTGAACCTTGCTCCACTAGCTATGTGACATTTGGAGATGGCTCTAAAGGAAAGATCATTGGAATGGGAAAGCTAGTTCATGATGGACTTCCTAGTCTGAACAAAGTACTGCTGGTGAAGGGACTGACTGCAAACCTGATCAGCATCAGTCAGTTGTGTGATGAAGGATTCAATGTAAACTTCACAAAGTCAGAATGCTTGGTGACAAATGAGAAGAGTGAAGTTCTAATGAAGGGCAGCAGATCAAAGGACAACTGTTACCTATGGACACCTCAAGAAACCAGTTACTCCTCCACATGTCTATCCTCCAAAGAAGATGAAGTCAGAATATGGCATCAAAGATTTGGACATCTGCACTTAAGAGACATGAAGAAAATCATTGACAAAGGTGCTGTTAGAGGCATTCCCAATCTGAAAATAGAAGAAGGCAGAATCTGTGGTGAATGTCAGATTGGAAAGCAAGTCAAGATGTCCCACCAGAAGCTTCAACATCAGACCACTTCCAGGGTGCTGGAACTACTTCACATGGACTTGATGGGGCCGATGCAAGTTGAAAGCCTTGGAGGAAAGAGGTATGCCTATGTTGTTGTGGATGATTTCTCCAGATTTACCTGGGTCAACTTTATCAGAGAAAAATCAGACACCTTTGGAGTATTCAAAGAGTTGAGTCTAAGACTTCAAAGAGAAAAAGACTGTGTCATCAAGAGAATCAGGAGTGACCATGGCAGAGAGTTTGAAAACAGCAGGTTTACTGAATTCTGCACATCTGAAGGCATCACTCATGAGTTCTCTGCAGCCATTACACCACAACAGAATGGCATAGTTGAGAGGAAAAACAGGACTTTGCAAGAGGCTGCTAGGGTCATGCTTCATGCCAAAGAACTTCCCTATAATCTCTGGGCTGAAGCCATGAACACAGCATGCTACATCCACAACAGAGTCACACTGAGAAGAGGGACTCCAACCACACTGTATGAAATCTGGAAAGGGAGGAAGCCAACTGTCAAGCACTTCCACATCTTTGGAAGTCCATGTTACATTTTGGCAGATAGAGAGCAAAGGAGAAAGATGGATCCCAAGAGTGATGCAGGAATATTCCTGGGATACTCTACAAACAGCAGAGCATATAGAGTATTCAATTCCAGAACCAGAACTGTGATGGAATCCATCAATGTGGTTGTTGATGATCTAACTCCAGCAAGAAAGAAGGATGTCGAAGAAGATGTCAACATCGGGAGACAGTGTAGCAGATACAGCTAAAAGTGCAGAAAATACAGAAAACTCTGATTCTGCTACAGATGAACCAGACATCAACCAACCTGACAAGAGACCCTCCACTAGAATCCAGAAGATGCACCCCAAGGAGCTGATTATAGGAGATCCAAACAGAGGAGTCACTACAAGATCAAGGGAGATTGAGATTGTCTCCAACTCATGTTTTGTCTCCAAAATTGAGCCCAAGAATGTGAAAGAGGCACTGACTGATGAGTTCTGGATCAATGCTATGCAAGAAGAATTGGAGCAATTCAAAAGGAATGAAGTCTGGGAGCTAGTTCCGAGACCCGAGGGAACTAATGTGATTGGCACCAAATGGATCTTCAAGAACAAAACCGATGAAGAAGGTGTTATAACCAGAAACAAGGCCAGACTTGTTGCTCAAGGCTACACTCAGATTGAAGGTGTAGACTTTGATGAAACTTTCGCTCCTGTTGCTAGACTTGAATCCATCAGATTGTTACTTGGTGTAGCTTGCATCCTCAAATTCAAGCTGTACCAGATGGATGTGAAGAGCGCGTTTCTGAATGGATACCTGAATGAAGAAGCCTATGTGGAGCAGCCAAAGGGATTTGTAGATCCAACTCATCCAGATCATGTATACAGGCTCAAGAAAGCTCTCTATGGATTGAAGCAAGCTCCAAGAGCTTGGTATGAAAGGCTAACAGAGTTCCTTACTAAGCAAGGGTATAGGAAGGGAGGAATTGACAAGACTCTCTTTGTCAAGCAAGATGCTGAAAACTTGATGATTGCACAGATATATGTTGATGACATTGTGTTTGGAGAGATGTCGAATGAGATGCTTCGACATTTTGTTCAACAGATGCAATCTGAATTTGAGATGAGTCTTGTTGGAGAGCTGACTTATTTTTTGGGACTTCAAGTGAAGCAGATGGAAGACTCCATATTCCTCTCACAAAGCAAGTATGCAAAGAACATTGTCAAGAAGTTTGGGATGGAGAATGCCAGCCATTAAAGAACACCTGCACCTACTCACTTGAAGCTGACAAAAGATGAAGCTGGCACCAGTGTTGATCAAAGTCTGTACAGAAGCATGATTGGGAGCTTACTATATTTAACAGCTAGCAGACCCGACATCACCTATGCAGTAGGTGTTTGTGCTAGATATCAAGCCAATCCTAAGATAAGTCACTTGAATCAAGTAAAGAGAATTCTGAAATATGTAAATGGCACCAGTGACTATGGGATTATGTACTGTCATTGTTCAGATTCAATGCTGGTTGGGTATTGTGATGCTGATTGGGCTGGAAGTGTAGATGACAGAAAAAGCACTTCTGGTGGATGCTTCTATCTGGGCAACAATCTTATTTCATGGTTCAGCAAGAAGCAGAACTGTGTGTCCCTATCTACTGCAGAAGCAGAGTATATTGCAGCAGGAAGCAGCTGTTCACAACTAGTTTGGATGAAGCATATGCTCAAGGAGTACAATGTCGAACAAGATGTCATGACATTATACTGTGACAACTTAAGTGCTATTAATATTTCAAAAAATCCTGTGCAACACAGCAGAACCAAGCACATTGACATTAGACATCACTATATCAGAGAGCTTGTTGATGATAAAGTTATCACACTGGAGCATGTTGACACTGAGGAACAAATAGCAGATATTTTCACAAAGGCATTGGATGCAAATCAGTTTGAAAAACTGAGGGGCAAGCTGGGCATTTGTCTGCTAGAGGAATTATAGCAGCTACTGCTATCTGAACGTGCTCAAACGTCTCACTTAACATTAATAGCACGTTCACTACTGAACCAAAGCAAATTCGACCGTTGCTTCACACGTCCCTCTACATTCCTCATTCAAACTTATATTTTCGTGGTAATCTCGTTTTCAGCATTCCCTAACAGCTCTCTGAGATTTACGAAATCATTCCAAACGCTCTGCTTTTCCATGGCTACCTCACCAAAAGAAACTTCAGCTCCTGGTTCACCCTCTGCACCATCAAACCAGGAACAACCTGAATTCAATATCCAGCCCATACAGATGATTCCTGGTCAAGCCCCTGTTCCTGAGAAACTGGTTCCCAAAAGACAACAGGGAGTGAAGATTGCTGAAAACCCTAGCCCTGCAACAAGTCCTAGGGAAGTAGACCCGGAGATGGATAAGAAGATTCGCAGTATTGTGAGTAACATTCTGAAAAATGCTTCTGTGCCTGATGCTGATGAAGATGTTCCAACATCCTCCACCCCGAATGTTTCTGTGCCTGATGTTGATAAAGATGTTCCAACATCTTCCGCTCCAAATGCTGAAGCCTTCCCTTCACCCAGTGAAGAGGAATCAACAGAAGAAGAGGATCAAGCCTCAGAGGAGACCCCTGCACCAAGGGCACCAGAACCTGCTCCAGGTGACCTCATTGACCTCGAAGATGTAGAATCTGATGAGGAACCCATTGCCAACAAGTTGGCACCTGGCATTGCAGAAAGGCTACAAAGCAGAAAAGGAAAAACCCCCATCAAGAGGTCTGGACGAATCAAAACTATGGCCCAGAAGAAGAGCACTCCAATCACTCCTACCACATCCAGAAGGAGCAAGGTTGCAATCCCCTCCAAGAAGAGGAAAGAAATTTCCTCATCCGATTCTGATAATGATGTCGAACTAGATGTCTCGACATCAAAGAGGGCCAAGAAATCTGGGAGAAAGGTGCCTGGAAATGTTCCTGATGCACCATTGGACAACATCTCTTTCCACTCCATTGGCAATATTGAAAAGTGGAAATATGTGTATCAACGCAGACTTGCGGTTGAAAGAGAACTGGGAAGAGATGCCTTGGATTGCAAGGAGACCATGGACCTCATCAAGGCAGCAGGACTGATGAAAACTGTCACCAAGTTGGGAGATTGCTATGAAAGTCTAGTAAGGGAATTCATTGTCAACATTCCCTCTGACATAACAAACAGAAAGAGTGATGAGTATCAAAAGGTATTTGTCAGAGGAAAGTGTGTTAGATTCTCCCCTGCTGTAATCAACAAATACCTGGGCAGACCAACAGATGGACTGGTGGATATTACTGTCTCTGAGCATCAAATTGCCAAGGAAATCACTGCCAAACAAGTCCAGCATTGGCCAAAGAAAGGGAAGCTTTCTGCAGGGAAGCTAAGTGTGAAGTATGCAATCCTGCACAGGATTGGCGCTGCAAACTGGGTACCCACCAATCATACTTCCACTGTTGCCACAGGTTTGGGTAAATTTCTGTATGCTGTTGGAACCAAGTCCAAATTTAATTTTGGAAACTATATTTTTGATCAAACTGTTAAGCATTCAGAATCTTTTGCTGTCAAATTACCCATTGCCTTCCCTACTGTATTGTGTGGCATTATGTTGAGTCAACATCCCAATATGTTAAACTACACTGACTCTGTGATGAAGAGAGAATCTCCTCTATCCCTGCATTACAAATTGTTTGAGGGGACACATGTCCCAGACATTGTCTCGACATCAGGGAAAGCTGCTTCAGGTGCTGTGTCCAAGGATGCCTTGATTGCTGAACTCAAGGACACATGCAAGGTGCTGGAAGCAACCATCAAAGCCACCACAGAGAAGAAGATGGAGCTAGAACGGCTGATCAAAAGGCTCTCAGAAAGTGGCATTGATGATGGTGAAGCAGCCGAGGAAGAAGAAGCAGCTGAGCAAAAAGAAGAAGAAGCTGAGGAAGAAGAAGAAGAAGCCGATGACGAAGATGCAGCAGAGGATACAGAATCAGATGATGATTCTGAAGCCACCCCATGACCATCAGACCTTTATTTTTGCTTTTACTAGCTATAGGGGCATGTCCCTTTGAACAATTGATTGCTATTGGTCTGTAATATTTGCATGCATTCTACTTTTGTCAAATTCTGTCTAAAAAGGGGGAGTAATAGTATTATGCTTGCTATTATGCATGATTTTGAGCAGTAGGATACTATGTATGCAATAGTCGTATTATGCATGATTGATACGATGTATGGCAGTAGGATACGATGTATGCATGATTCATGATTTTGAGGGGGAGTTGTATGTATATGACTTTGAGGGGGAGACTGCTGCTGCTGATGATGATTGGTGTAAGCTACTAGCTGATAGAAGATGCTGCAGTAAGAGCATGGAGACAGGGGGAGCAGAATGGTGATGTCACATGAGATGTCTCGACATCCTGGAAAAGACTAGTAGCTGATAGAAGATGCTGCAGTAAGCATGAAGACAGGGGGAGCAGAAGCAGAAAGCTAATGTCACGTGAGATGTCTTGACATCCTGGAAACGATTTGCAACTTACCAATTCCGCTGTGCTTGATTACTCTGATAATGAAAGTTGCTGATCCCACTTGCATAACTGCTCGTACCTGCTCAGGAAGTGTCTAAGTATGTTTTAGACAAAATTTGCCAAAGGGGGAGATTGTTAGTGCTTAGCTCTACTGAGTTTTAAAAGATTGGCTAAGATTTTGTTAAAACATAAGCACTTAGACAATGAAGGAAAGCTGGAGTTGCTGCACATGATGTCCAACGTTATGTCAAAGAATAAGATCGGGCTGCACAATGCACAAGGCAAGATGAAATGTCAAATGAAGAATTGAAGCTGCAGGATTCACGATGTCGGATACAATGTCCAGGACATCCTGCTCGACAATACTGGAATTGCTAAAAGCATTGAAGCTGCAGGATCCACGATGTCGGATACAATGTCCAGGACATCCTGCCCGAGAATACTGGAGTTGTTGTACAATGCAAGATAAAAGTCAAGTGAAGAAGTGAAGCTGCAGGATCCACGATGTCGGATACGATGTCCTGACATCCGGCCCGATAATACTGGACATATAATTCTGTTATATCTTTAACAGATTATTGTGCAGTTAGCAAGAGATAAGAAGATCTATCTTTAGGAACGAATTAAAAGATAATTAAAGTTCGAATTTCAAAGTAGAAGAGTTCGTTCAGGGATTAAAGATTAAAGATTAAAGATAAAAACTAAAAGATCAAATTGCATCTTTTAGATCTTTAAGTGCAGATTTTCTGGAAGAATGATAGATCTCATCCAGCACAAGAAGTTGCAGCCCAGATACACTCACTGCTATATAAACACGAAGGCTGCACGAGTTCTGTACCAAGTCCGGGATTGAAGAGTTATTTTGTGAGTTTTGGGACTTGAGTGTTTTGTGAGCCACCTTGATGGTACCCTAACATCAAGAGTTGATCTCTAGTGTGTAGAGTTGATCTCTAGTGTGTAGGGTTGATCCCTTTTGTTCAGAGAGCAATCTCTGGTGTGTCTTTGAATTAATTGTAAACACGGGAGTGTGATTGAGAGGGAGTGAGCGGGGTTTCTCATATCTAAGAGTGGCTCTTAGGTAGAGATCGCACGGGTAGTGGTTAGGTGAGAAGGTTGTAAACAGTGGCTGTTAGACCTTGAACTAACACTATTTTAGTGGATTTCCTCCCTGGCTTGGTAGCCCCCAGATGTAGGTGAGGTTGCACCGAACTGGGTTAACAATTCTCTTGTGTTATTTACTTGCTTAAATCTGTTCATACGGACACATACAATCTGCATGTTCTGAAGCGTGATGTCGTGACATCCTGTACGACATCTGTCCCCCGTATCAGAATTTCAAATACAAGTGGTGAGGAGGCCTCTTTCACCTCTAGGATCTCACAATCACTCACAAACTCATCTCAAGCTCTCAAACCGACTCCTGCTTCAAGCTCTGGTCTCTGCAGATCTTCACACAACAAAATCTCTCAAAACTCTTTGCAACTTGGACCTTTCTCTCTCTAGAAACTCTAGACATGCAAAGCTCTGAATCCCAGTCCAAGCTCCCCCTCTAAAATCTGATTTTAGGCTTAAATAGGTGGCCTTTGATGTGCCATTATTTTTCTCCTATTTCTTAACCCTTTTTGCACCATTTTAAGTACTGATTAATCTTAATTGTCAAATTAATTAGGCAGTTTTATTATTTGGGCCCATTCAGCTAATTTGATGTTTTTAATCTAATTTCAGGAATTAATGAAGCATTGGGCTTGAATCCAGAATTGGGCTTGGACTTGAAGAGGGCAGACTATTTTATTCTACAAAATTAGATCTTATCTTATCTTATCTAGATATTATTTAGATTTGATCTCATCTAGATAATATTTCATCTGGATCTTATCTTATCTTATCTAGATTTGATTTGATTTGATTTTATTTATGGGCTTGGATTTAAAACAGATTTGTAAGCTTTGGGGCTGAAAAACTATATAACAACACCAAGGTTCTAGTTTGGCTCTCTCTTCTCCTCTCTTCTCTCTCCCCTATTTTCGTTTTCTAGTTTTAGGCTTTTTCTTTTAGACATTTTTTCGTTTTTCAATTCTAGTAGCAATAAAATTTCGTTCTTCAATTTATAAGTTCGTTATCTATTGATTAATAGAAGGCTAAGTCCCCAGCGTTGCTTTCTCTTGAGGATCAAGTGCAGTTCTCTTTGAGGTTCTATTATTACTGTTAAGTTCTGTTCAGTTTTTCCTCTTCACTAATTACTCTAAATTTGTTGCTATTAATTCATGCATGCTTAGTGCTTGATTAATTGTCTCTACGCTAAATTTACGTTCATGCTTAATGATCGTTTATGAGTAATTGGTGTATGTGTTGCTTAATCACATAATGAATGTCGTATGTTAAATTTCGCTTAGTAATTTAATTTAGGGTTGGATTAAGTGGTTAAACTGATAAAGGATAAATTCTCGCAACCTAGTATAAGAGACTTGCTTGTGAATCAAGGGGAAGTCACATATTTTAATTCTGATATTTTTCTAATTCAATTTTACTCGCTATTTAATTTACAAAAGCAAACAACCCCCCCCCCCCCCAATTTGTTACTATTTCCTACTATCCGTTATGAACATTTGGTTTATCATTGCTTGTTGGGAAACGACCTAGGATCACTTCCTAGTGACAACATTTTAATGTTTATTTGATTCGGGTACGGCCTCGATCAGCCTTGTTCGTGCTTGTGCGCTTAGCACACTTATGGACTGCTTAGCGCACATTAGTGAATTTCGGCTTAGCACATGCCTTTCTCGCTTAGTGGATGAACTAAAGCAATGCGCTTAGTGAGATGAAGCGATGCGCTTAGCGAACCTGTATAGCTCATCTTCTTCCAGAGTCTTCCTCGCGCTTAGCCCATGAGTGTTGCGCTTAGTGGATGCTCGCTAAGCCAGCAAATTGGCTTAGCGAGAAGGTGAAAAACAACACTTTTCAAAGCTTGCCTAATTAACCTGAAATTGAGAGAAAATGATTATTAAACACACAAAATGGAAGTACTAAGTATTTATTACCTAAACAGAAAATACTTATAACAATACAAAATAACCATAAATTGGAAGAGTTTGATATAATTTATACACATTTTATACACAGAAGTTAGTCATTTTCACCGACTAACAGGCATTCTCTTTTTGAATTTGTTGAAGAGCCAATCATGGCAGAAGAGCCAAGAAGAGTAACCCTGAAGGATTATTCAAGTTCTACTTGGCCACCTATATAGAAATATGCAATACTATTAGGTTGGCGGGTGTGCCTGTGATCAAGGTCATACCCGAATCAAAAACATTAAAAATGCAGTATCTAGGAAGTGATCCTAGGTCGTCTCCCAACGAGCAATGGTCAACCAAACGTTCATAACAGATAGTAGGAAAATAGTAACGAATTGGCGGGGGGGGGGGGGGGTTGTTTGTTTTTGTAAATTAAAAACCGAATAAATTTGAATTAGAAAACATCAGAATTAAAACACGTTGCTTCCCCTTGATTCACAAGCAAGTCTCTTATCATAGGTTACGAGAATTTATCCTTTATCAGTTCAACCACTTAATCCAACCCTAAATTAAATTACTAAGCAAAATTTAACATAAGGCATTCCTTATGTGATTAAGCAACATACTGATGCAATCCTACCCCGCAAGGGCATTGGTTAGAAGACTCCAAGTAGATTGGGCTAGAGATCCAAGGAAAGGCCCTAGGGTTCTCATGAGCCTTAGGGTAGATTTCGAGCCCATGGGCTAAGTATGAGCCCGCTTATCTTTGTAAATATTAGAATAGGTTTTTCCTTCGTCAAGGCCTTGTATTTTGGTCATTCTAGTAGTATAGGGTTTTAGCCTTGTATTTCGGGGCATTTTGAGTTGTCTTTGTAATAAGGACTTTTTTTTTATTTTCATGTTTTTTTGTCATGGGGGTGAGCTTAGCTATTATAGGGGGTGTGTAGCTAAGCTCTAGCTTCTCATCTCAAGGAGGTGAGCTTAGCTATTAGAGAGGTATGTGTAGCTAAGCTCTAGCTTCTTTACGAATCTTCTTGATGGAAGCTTGCTTGTGGAGCTTCTATGGAGGATGGGCTCGAAATCTACCCTAAGGCTCATGAGAACCCTAGGGCCTTTCCTTGGATCTCTAGCCCAATCTACTTGGAGTCTTCTAACCAATGCCCTTGCGGGGTAGGATTGCATCATTCCCTCCACCTTGGAAAGGATTTGACCTCAAATCCCGAGGTTCTTCATACTCTGGGCTCCTTCCCTCAACACCTGTAAAAAGAACAAAAACACATGTATTAGTGGTGTTTGGTATGTTGAAGTAAGGTAAGGTCTGAAAACCCATTTCCTGGGCATCTTCCCATGAAGGAACATGGTTTTGCACCAACTCAATGAGTGGTGCTACAAGTATAGAAAAATATGGGACAAACCTTTTGTAAAAGTTTGTTAAGTCATGGAAGCCCCAAATTTTTCTTATACTTGGTGGAGTGGGCCACTCAGGAATGACCTTTATTCTCTTAGGGTTCATGGGAACCCCTTGATCACTATTTGAAAAATTAAGAAAAGTAACGCAATAAAACATACCTTTTTCTGTATTTTCATATTGATTATTCCTACCAAAAAGTATGACAAACCTCAGGTGTCCCATATGAGTACCTAAGTTTGTATTGAAACTAAAAATAAAAACAAACCTACCTAATGGGTCCCTATGTACACACACCATGAAGATGTTAGGTGTACGAGTGATTTTACAAAAGAGGGTTGCACCACTCAAAACATTCATCATACCACCTATTTTAGGGACTTGGTACCTAATAATACCTATTTTGGGCACCAACAAAGCACAAGGATTTAAGCTCTTGCGAACCAAACCCTCATCCAACAACTTCTTTACTTGAGGAATAAACTCAAGCCCAAGAGGTGTGGCAATGCTAGCAAGTGCCTTTTTACAAAAGAGAAAATGTGGAGGTTGTCTAAGAGGGAAAGTTTCTTTAATGTTTGTCTTTATTGTAAAATGAGTTTCCTTCTTAGCTAAACTCTTGGAGGAGACACTTACCTCCTTACACTTCTCTTTAACCACTAATGGTTGTCCATCTTCTTGGGGGTAGATTTCTTCACTAGATTCTTCCCATTTTGCTTCTTCACTTTCACTAGAGGAAGGTGAAGTAGTAGCCTCATCTTGGCTACTATAAATGTCTTGGCCCCTCATAATCATGGTTTTTGTGGTGGGGCATTGAGAAGTAATGTGTCCTCTTCCAAGACATTTAAAGCACTTTATAGAGCTAGTTTTCTCTTGCATACTAGCCTTAGGGGCTTGCTTTTCTATTGCCTTCCCCTTATCATCTTTGGGCTTAGAAGGTGTCACCCCTAAGATGCCTTGACCTTGGTCTTTCTTTGGATAAGAGTGAGAGCCATAAGATTTTGAAGTAGACTTCTTTTTAAGTTGTTGCTCTACCCTTATTTCCCAATCTAAGTTAGCCTCTACATTGTCCTTCCCATGGAAGTATGAGAGGTTAATGTTAGCCTCTTGAGGCTTTCTTTCCTTTTCTCTTCTATGGGAGTGAGGTCTAAGATGTGACCTATGCCTTCCTTCGTAATAGTCACGAAGTTCTTCACTTAGGCTCTTGCAAGAGTTATGACTACTATAGGAGGCATGTTTTTCTCTTTTCATTTCTTTCATTATTTTTCTTCTTTCTTCCTCTCTTATTTTCTTTCTTTCATCTTGACTTATTTCTTCCACTCTTTTTTTTCCTTTTTCTTTTCTCTCTTGTTTTTCTTTCCATAACTTGAGGGAACTCAACTCATCTAAGATTCTAGATAAAGGGTCTTTATGACTAGTACCCTCGCCATTAACACTAGATGAATGATGACTCATGTTGGTTCCTAATTTGTGGTTCTTTCTTGTTGGAGGTTTGAAAAGAAAAGGTAAAAGAAACTATGGTTGAAACTATCCAAATAAACATTAAAAGAGGTGTGAAAGATAAGGTAAAAAAAACTAATTGGTAAAATGCAAGCTATCTAGGCGGTTTGACAATGGAAGGTAAAAGAAATAAGCTATGAAAGTAAACAAGAAATGTAAACTAGGTGAATCCTAAGAGTGTTTGGATGACCACATTCAAGTTTCCCAACAAAACACTCACTATCCTAAGTAAAAATTGCCTAAAATTATTACACACAAATGGAAGTTTGGTAACCTATTGGAGGCTCCCAACACACTTCCAATGAAAGGTCTTTTTGTTACAAAAACTTGAAAGCAATGAAGGTAAGTAAATTGCAAATTACAAAATTACAAAACGGTCCTCAATTTTGGTGGTTGTTCTCTCTTTGGTGATTCACTCAATTTGGAGTGCTTCTTAGTCCAATAGCTCTTAAGGTGGTTGGCCCCTTACTTCTGGACTCAAATTCTTCAAGGGATGGCACCAATCCTCCTTCCAATTCCTATATGGCAACCCACAAACAAGGAAACAAAGAGACAAGCAATAACCAAAGACCAAAAAAAATAAAATGAAAGCTAAACCAATGGAGTTTTAACAAGACAATTTTTCAAGGATTATTCAACAATTAAAGCAATGAAAAGGACATAGAAGCAAGCTAGGACTCAAAGAGAAACTTAGAATGGCTCTAGAGTAGAGTAAAAAAAACTGAAAAAAAAAGACTCAACAAAACTCTAGCTTTGGCACTTGTCTTCACACTAATTTTGAATTGAAATTTCCAATTATAGAATAAATTTTGAGCCAAAACAACAAGCACACTTCCCTTTCACCCGTTTTTTTCTGGATACTGATTTTCCTGCCAACTTGTGTTATTTTTTCCTTTTATCCAAATCACTTGTTTCTTTTTTTATAACTTTTTTCCAGATGTCTAGAAAATTCAGTAAAAATTTCAGCTCAAAATTCGAAGTAACCAATTCTCAGTAATTTTTACAAGTTTGTATGTCCAAGCTGCCAGCACCAGCGATTTGTTTCTTTAAGCATGGTATATTGATTGCCTTGGGCTTACTTTCAACCTTCCTATGTATGTTGAACTCACTAGGATTGTTTACCACAGTTTTAGGAGTTCAATATTCACTTAGGATCAACATTTCAGCCAGCAATTCAATCACCAAAACTCAAATTAACAATAGACACAATCATAAGGAAACCTAAAAGTTCAAGAAAAGGTTCTCAATCAAAGACTCTCTATGAATTTTGCATGAACATGTTAAGGACTAATTAACATGAAACATTTGACTCAAATCAAATAATAGGCTAAAAGAATTTCATACACTCATGAACAAATGAGTTAGACAAAGAAACAAGAAAATAAAATTCAGCACAACATAAGAAATCTTATGTGACAAGTTTCATGACTAGACATGACTTCTATGACAAAACTACAATAGGTGAACAAGTCACTCTAGATTTTTGAGGTTTTCTTCTACTTTAATATTTTTGTAAGAATTTTATGGTTTAGGTTTCAGCCACAAAAAATAACAAGACAAAACTCAAAGGATCCTAAACTCAACACAATTCATGGTTCAAGAACAAGAACAAGAAATTTGAACCATAGAAAATCAAATCTAACTTCTATAGCAAGTTTAATCGATGCAAACTCTAAAGAATCATGTTAACAACATTTAGAACAAGACATGTGAGGAGATACATGGAGAAAAATGAAGAAAAAACAATGGAAGAGAAGGTAAAGAAAAAAATTAATGGAGGTTTAAGGAGCACTTACTTGAAGCTCTTGTGCTCTGATTACCACTTGATGGAAGCTTGCTTGTGGAGCTTCTATGGAGGATGGATCTTTGAGCTTCAATGTGGTCCTTCAATGGTGATTTTTCACCATGGAGATGCAGCGGAAGGCAAAGGAGAATAGGAGAAGGGAGGCACCATCCACTAGGGAATAAGCCAAGGAAGAAGGAGCTTCACCACCAAGAATTGCCTTGGATAAGAAGCTTGAAGAGGATGCTTTAATGGAGGAAAAGAAAGAGAGAAGGGGGGAGCACGAAATTGAAGGAATAAAAGAGGGAGAGAAGTGGAACTTTGAAGTGTGTCTCATAAGACTCTCATTCATCAAAGTTACAACAAGTGTTACACATGCTTCTATTTATAGACTGGGTAGCTTCCTTGAGAAGCTTTCTTGAGAAAACTTCCTTGAGAAGCTTCTTTGAGAAAACTTCCTTGAGAAGCTAGAGCTTAGCTACACACACCCCTCTCATAACTAAGCTCACCTCCTTGAGAAGCTTCCTTAAGAAGATTCGTAAAGAAGCTAGAGCTTAGCTACACATACCTCTCTAATAGCTAAGCTCACCTCCTTGAGATGAGAAGCTAGAGCTTAGCTACACACCCCCTATAATAGCTAAGCTCACCCCCATGACAAAAAAACATGAAAATAAAAAAAAGTCCTTATTACAAAGACAACTCAAAATGCCCCGAAATACAAGGCTAAAACCCTATACTACTAGAATGACCAAAATACAAGGCCTTGACGAAGGAAAAACCTATTCTAATATTTACAAAGATAAGCGGGCTCATACTTAGCCCATGGGCTCGAAATCTACCCTAAGGCTCATGAGAACCCTAGGGCCTTTCCTTGGATCTCTAGCCCAATCTACTTGGAGTCTTCTAACCAATGCCCTTGCGGGGTAGGATTGCATCACATACACCAATTAATCATGAATGATCATTAAGCATGAACGTAAATTAAGCGCAGAGACAATTAATCAAGCACTAAGCATGCATGGATTAATAGCAACAAATATAGAGTAATTGGTGAAGAGGAAAAAATGATCAGAATTCAATAAAAATAATAACACCTCAAAGAGAGTTGTGCTTGATCCTCAAGAGAAAACAATGCTGGGGACTTAGCCTTCCATTAATCAATAGAGAATGAAATTGTAGATTGAAGCAAGAACGAAATTTTATTGCTAAAATGAAAAGTGACTAAAATGAAAAAGAGAGTAGCACTCTAAAACTAAAACGAAAAAGAGAGAGAGGAGAGAGAGAGAGAGAGAGAGAGAAGAAAGAAGAGAGAGAAGAGAGGAAGCTAAACTAGAACCTTGGTGCTGTTATATAGTTTTCAGCCCCAAAGCTTACAAATCTGTTTTAAATCCAAGCCCATAAATAAAATAAAATCTAGATAAGATAAGATAAGATAAAATCTAGATGCAATAATATCTAGATGAGATCAAATCTAAATAATATCTAAATAAGATAAAATCTAGATAAGATAAAATTTGGTAGAATAAAATAGTATGCTCTCTTCAAGTCCAAGCCCAATTCTGGATTCAAGGCCAATGCTTCATTAATTCCTGAATGAGCCCAAATAATAAAACTTCCTAATTAATTTGGCAATTAAGACTAATCAGTAATTAAAATGGTGCAAAAAGGTTTAAGAAATAGGAGAAAATAATGGCACATCAAAATCCCCCATACTTAGCCTTTTGCACTCCTGGGCAAAATGATACAAAGAACAAAATCCAAGGATATCAAAGAGAGACAAACAAAAACATTCACATATTTCTCAATGAACATCAAGGAATGAAAGGAATGGGTAACATCTAACATGAAGAGATCCAAAGAGTCAAGACATTTGTGAAAATCATCCAAGCAACCCAATCATGGAAAAATAGTTAATCAGCTCAAGAATGAAAAGTGATAAAGCCTCACAGGATATGCACTCTATCTCTCAAGTGTCTAGGCTACTATTTACCCTCAAAGCACCCATGAAAACCAATACCACATAAACTTGGCAAGATTCTAAAATTGACAATCAACCCATAAACACAAGCACATGAGGATCAAAAGGTCTTTTAAGGTTGTAATGGGGCCAAGGTCTTATAAGAACAAAATTGCCCCAATCATTTCCAAATATGCATGTGAATTAGGAAGCATCAACAAGAATCAAGCCAAGGCTATTGTGCAAGCAATCAATGGGGCAAAACACACCAAATGATTATGATGATGGATGGCTCAAATTCTCACAAAGGTAAACTTATCACTTCCAAATTGAGCTTTCAAAACTATCATGACATGTAGAGGAAAAACAAGGACTTCAAATCACAAACTGTCAAGAGACTTTTATTTTCAAAACAATTACCCATTTCTTGAACATATCCTATAATTCAAAGAAAAACATGCAAAGTTGTACATGCAAACAAAATTGACCTAAAATATTAAACTAGGAACCCAACAAAACTAACAAAATTAATACAACTAACAAAATTAACAAAACCAACAAAACTAGCAAGACCAAAGAACACTCCCCCCATACTTAAACAACACATTGTCCTCAATGTAGCACAATTAAAAGATTAAGAGCAATTAAACCATCAAATAGAATTGGACAAATGTAATAAAAGTAAAGAAGGAGATAGGAAAAGAAAAAAACTCCCTAAGTCATGGTGGAGGAAGAGTAGGGTGGAGTAAGGAAGTTTCTTCCACCACTACGTCCACTAAAGAAGGGTTTGTGAGGAATGACTTAAGTCGGTGTCCATTGACCTTGAAGCTCTTGTTTGTGGAGTCGCTTTTGATCTCAACTGTACCATAAGGAAAAACATTAGTAACAAAAAAAAGACCAATCCACTTAGACCTCAACTTACCACTCATGAGTACAAGCCTAGAATTATACAATAACACTTTTTGCCCAACCATGAAATCCTTCTTAATTATCATGCCATCATGGAACTTCTTGGTCTTTTCTTTGTAGAACTTGGCATTCTCGTAGGCTTCTAGGCCAATCTCATCTAACTCACTCAATTGCAACTTTCTTTCCTCACCATCTTGATCCATAGAGAAGTTGTAGGTCTTCACTGCCCAGTATGCTTTGTGCTCAATCTCCACTGGAAGATGACATGCCTTTCCAAAGACAACCCGATAAGGAGACATTCCTATGGGTGCTTTGTAGGTAGTCTGATGTGCCCAAAGAGCATCATCAAGCCTGGAACTCCAATCTTTCCTGGTTAGATGCACAATCTTCTCTATAATTCTCTTGATCTCCCTATTAGAAATTTCTGCTTGTCCATTGGTTTGGGGGTGGTATGGTGTGGATACCCTGTGTACAACCCCGTACGTTTTAAGCAAGGCATGCATTGATTTGTTGCAAAAATGGGTTCCTTGATCACTAACGATTGCTTTAGGTACTCCAAACCTGCAAAACAGATTAGATCTGACAAAATTTGCAACAACCTTAGCATCATTAGTTCTAGTGGGCTTGGCTTCCACCCATTTTGAAACATAATCAACTGCAAGGAGAATGTAAACATAACCAAAAGAGACAGGAAAAGGGCCCATGAAATCTATACCCCAGTGTCATACCCTAATTTCGTCCGGGGACCTTTGCTTGGTGGCATGCAACTTTTGTTTGGTCCTTGTGAGGTGCTTGGCACCCATCATTAGGAAATTTGTGAAGTTCCGGGACATGCCGGAAATCAAAAGAAGGTATTGATGCACAATCCGTAAGGTTCCGTGACACACCAGAGATTAAAAGGAAGCATCGTTTCACGATTAGTAAGGTTCCGTAACATTCCGTAAGTCAAAAAAGGGGATGATTATGTAATCCGCAAGGTTCCATAACATTATGGAAAGAAAACAAGTATTGTTGCGAAATCCGTAAGTTTCCGTAACTTTACGAAAAAAGAATCACCAAAAAAAGGCAGGGGGTGTATTTAGTAAAAATGGGGGTGCAAATAGCAACCAAGCCCACTTGGGCCCTCCAGAAGATTCCTCCAAAAGGCTGTTGCTTCTAGAGGAAGCAACCCTGCTCGCCTGGGCGAGCTGGGTGGCAAGCTTCTCCCCCAATTTTCTATAAATAGGGGGAGAAGTGAAGTAGAAAAGGGTTCAGCCCCTTAGGCACCTCTCTCTCTTTCGAATTTGCTTAGGAAAATTGTTTCCGTGAAGAAAATCCAAGCCGAGGCGCTTCCGTAACGTTTCCGAAATGTTTCCGTGAGTGATTTCGCGAAGGGAACATAAAAAATCAAAGTCATGTTTGCACATTCGATTAAAGGCTATTGTCCTTTGAGACAAACGTGAGAGGTGCTAATACCTTCCTCAAGCGAAAATACAACTCCCGAACTTAGAATTTTCTTTTTGGACTGGCTTTCCTTCGGTTTTTCTGACGTTTTCCTCAAATAAACGTTGGTGGCGACTCCGCGCGTATTCCTTTCGTGGAACACGCATCCCGCGAGTCACGCGTCGCCCGCCTGCAAAAGGGCACGTTGCGATAGTTGGCGACTCCACTAGGGACCATTTTTAGAGAGTTAGGCCATTTAATCTTGTGCAATGTTTTATCATGACTTTCTCCTTTGATTGGTTTCCCTTTATTTGTCTTATGTTCTTGTGTATATAAACTCTTTGTTGCTTTTAGTGCATTTTTTTTAAATGTATGCATGAGGTAAATATTTATTCATTTGATGCACACAAACACCAAACACTATTTGCACACACTGTGAGTTGAAAAAAGGGCCCTATACCCGGGTTCATGGGAACATAAGAAGTGGAGGTGAATCTGTGATCATGCTAGGTCCCCGACTTGCTTGATTACAGTGAACCCTCATCTAGAGTTTTTCTCTTTGAAAACATACTGTTGCTAGTAGTCCCTACTGCTGCTGTATGTTCTTCGAAGGGGATGATACCTCTAGAAACCATCAAGAGAGATATGACTACTTTGGGGGTTATCACTAAAAGCCTAGTTAGCTCTCTCCCTTATAAGTCCCTTAAATAGGGGCACGGAGCAAACACGTTGCGTGCCATTTTTTTCACTACCATGCATAAGTATCATATACCCTTTTGCATATATTCAGTAAGTATTGTCATACTGTGTACATTCCTGTATTGCACCTTTTTGCATATGCATCGCACACGGGTTCTGTCTTGATCCCCTCTATAGACAAATCAACCGAGGGTCCGGGTCACCATCTTAAATACATGCGTTGGGGCACTTTGCTACCCCTAGACGTTGTGTCTAAGAAGGGGACAGTTCCCCGGGCTCCCGCATTCCTAAAATACATCTGTGTCATATGCATTCCTTCATGCATTCATCCATTCCACCCATGAGATGTCGGAGTTTTGATTTGCACCAGCTTTTTGTCTCACTTTAGTAAGCATGGGGACAAATCAAACCAGCAAGAGGTTTTACCAAGTCAAGGTTAAAGACCTAGATACCACCAGCATCAAGGAATTAGGGCGGTTGATGAAACCTCTCCAAATGCAAGCCTTCCGCAAGACTTACGGAAAGATCTTAGATTTGACCATAGCAGAGGTATCCATAGAGGCCATTGCGTCACTCACCCAATACTACGACCAGCCTTTGAGGTGCTTCACGTTCGGAGACTTCCAATTGGTACCAACCATTGAAGAATTTGAGGAGATTCTAGGATGTCCTCTCGGGGGAAGAAAACCATATCTTTTCTCCGGGTGTCTCCCCTCTTTGAGCAGAATTGCAACTGTGGTCAAAGATTCAGCAAGAGGTTTGGACCGCGTAAAACAGACTCGAAACGGCATAGCGGGCCTACCACGGAAGTACCTAGAAGACAAGGCGAGGGGAATGGCCAGTCAAGGAGATTGGGTCCCATTTATGGGTGTGTTTGCATTGCTAATTTTTGGGGTCGTCCTCTTTCCAAACGTAGATGGTTTGGTGGACCTAGCAGCAATCGACGCTTTCCTTGCATACCACCATAGCAAGGAAAGTCCGGTGGTAGCTGTCTTGGCAGATTTATTTGACACATTTAACCGAAGGTGCGAGAAGAATAGCGCACGGATCATCTGTTGCTTGCCCGCTCTCTGTGTTTGGTTGGTTTCGCACCTGTTCCTGCAAGACACTAGGCATCCATGTCCGCTCCAAAGCCATCGCTCGTGTGCTGAAAAGAGAAGAATAGATTGGGACCAACTTTTGGCTGGTGTAGGAGGTAGAACAATCAATTGGTTCCCCCGATGGAAGGAAGGAAAGGAGGGAGTCCTTTTCTCATGTAAAGGGTACCCAAACATTCCGCTAATAGGGACGAGGGGTTGTATTAACTATAATCCCGCGCTCGCTATAAGACAACTAGGGTACCCCATGAGGGGAGCACCGATGGAAGAAAGCATGTCTCCTTTCCTTGTAAGGGATTTCGGCGCGCAAAATTTCAAGGCTATACAAAGAATCCATAAGGCATGGGAAACCCCGTTAAGGAAAGATCAAGAACTTAGGGGCATTCGTAACGGCATCATTGGTGGTTATCATGAATGGCTGAAAGTTCATATACGAGGTTTAGATTGGCTCGCCAAGTTAAAAGTCGTCAGCGAAGATAGTTTCGAAGCACCGGAAGAAGACGAAGAAGTCCAAGCTCTCAAAAACGAGTTAGGAATGGCGAAACTTGCCAAGGAGAAGTTCAAGTTAGCCGCTACACACATCCGGAAGGAATGTGCCGGATTACGGGAAGAGAATGCAACTACCGCAAAAGCCCTTGAACAAGAGACCAAGAGGGCTCGCAAGGAAGAGTATGGCCGTAACAAATTTCGCGGAGCTCTGTGGGGTAGCAACAGTGAACTCAAGTTGCGAAGGGAAGAGAGGGACCAGTCGCGAGCACATAGCATGGTTTTGAAAGAGGAGTTAGTTGCCTGTTCAAGGTCCAAAAGGAGCTTGTCTCAGCGTTTATGCGAGATGGAGACCAACATGCTAGCTATCATTGCCAAGTACCAAGAAGAGTTAGGTCTAGCCACGGCCCACGAGCATAGGGTCGCGAATGAGTATGCCCAAGTATACGCGGAAAAAGAGGCTAGAGCAAGGGTGATCTGTTAGTGCTTAGCTTTACTTAGTTTTAAAAGATTGGCTAAAATTTTGTTAAAACATAAGCACTTAGACAATGAAGGAAAGCTGGAGTTGCTGCACATGATGTCTAACATTATGTCAAGGAATCAGATTGGGCTGCACAATGCACAAGGCAAGATAAAATGTCAAATGAAGAATTGAAGCTGCAGGATCCACGATGTCGGATACAATGTCCAGGACATCCTGCCCGAAAATACTGGACACATAAATCTGTTATATCTTTAACAGATTAATGTGCAGTTAGCAACAGATTAGGAGCTCTATCTTTAGGAACGAATTAAAAGATAATTAAAGATTGAATTACAAACTTGAATAGTTTCGTTCAGGGATTAGAGATTGAAGATAAAAACTAAAAGATAAAACTTTATCTTTTAGATCTTTAAGTGCAGGTTTTTCAGGAGAATGATAGAGCTTATCCAGCGCAAGTTGTTGCAGCCCAGATACGTACACTGCTATATAAACATGAAGGCTGCACGGGTTTTTAAAAAAAAAGTCAGAGATTGAAGAGTTATTTTGTGAGTTTTGTGACTTGAGTGTTTTGTGAGCCACCTTGATGCTACCCTAACATCAAGTGTTGGACCTGAGTGTGTAGAGTTGATCTCTATTGTTCAGAGAGCAATCTCTGGTGTGTCTTTGATTTGTTTGTAAACACGGGTGAGTGATTGAGAGGGAGTGAGAGGGGTTCTCATATCTAAGAGTGGCTCTTAGGTAGAAGTTGCATGGGTAGTGGTTAGGTGAGAAGGTTGTATACAGTGGCTGTTAGATCTTCGAACTAATACTACTTTAGTGGATTTCCTCCCTGGCTTGGTAGCCCCCAGATGTAGGTGACGTTGCACCGAACTGGGTTAACAATTCTCTTGTGTTATTTACTTGTTTAATCTGTTCATACTGTCATATACAATCTGCATGTTCTGAAGCGCGATGTCGTGACATCCTGTACGACATCTGTCCTCAGTATCAGAATTTCAATTGGTATCAGAGCGGGCACTCTAAATCACTGAGTGAGATCTAGGGAGATAAATTCTGATGAACATGGAGAAAGAAGGAGGACCAGTGAACAGACCACCAATTCTGGATGAAACCAACTATGAATACTGGAAAGCAAGGATGGTGGCCTTCCTCAAATCACTGGATAGCAGAACCTGGAAAGCTGTCATCAAAGGCTGGGAACATCCCAAGATGCTGGACACAGAAGGAAAGCCCACTGATGAATTGAAGCCAGAAGAAGACTGGACAAAAGAAGAAGACGAATTGGCACTTGGAAACTCCAAAGCCTTGAATGCCCTATTCAATGGAGTTGACAAGAATATCTTCAGATTGATCAACACATGCACAGTTGCCAAGGATGCATGGGAGATTCTGAAAACCACTCATGAAGGAACCTCCAAAGTGAAGATGTCCAGATTACAACTATTGGCTACAAAATTCGAAAATCTGAAGATGAAGGAGGAAGAATGCATTCATGACTTCCACATGAACATTCTTGAAATTGCCAATGCTTGCACTGCCTTGGGAGAAAGGATGACAGATGAAAAGCTGGTGAGAAAGATCCTCAGATCTTTGCCTAAGAGATTTGACATGAAAGTCACTGCAATAGAGGAGGCCCAAGACATTTGCAACATGAGAGTAGATGAACTCATTGGTTCCCTTCAAACCTTTGAGCTAGGACTCTCGGATAGGACTGAAAAGAAGAGCAAGAACCTGGCGTTCGTGTCCAATGATGAAGGAGAAGAAGATGAGTATGACCTGGATACTGATGAAGGTCTGACTAACGCAGTTGTGCTCCTTGGAAAACAGTTCAACAAAGTGCTGAAAAGAATGGACAGGAGGCAGAAACCACATGTCCGGAACATCCCTTTCGACATCAGGAAAGGTAGTGAATACCAGAAGAAGTCAGATGAAAAGCCCAGTCACAGCAAAGGAATTCAATGCCATGGGTGTGAAGGCTATGGACACATCAAAGCTGAATGTCCCACCCATCTCAAGAAGCAGAGGAAAGGACTTTCTGTATGTTGGTCTGATGATACAGAGAGTGAACAAGAAAGTGATTCTGACAGAGATGTGAATGCACTCACTGGGAGATTTGAATCTGATGAAGATTCAAGTGATATTGATATCGAAATCACTTTTGATGAGCTTGCTATATCCTATAGAGAACTATGCATCAAAAGTGAGAAGATTCTTCAGCAAGAAGCTCAACTGAAGAAGATCATTGCAAATCTGGAGGCTGAGAAGGAGGCACATGAAGAGGAGATCTCTGAGCTTAAAGGAGAAATTGGTTTTCTGAACTCTAAACTGGAAAACATGACAAAATCAATAAAGATGCTGAATAAAGGCTCAGATATGCTTGATGAGGTGCTACAGCTTGGGAAGAATGTTGGAAACCAGAGAGGACTTGGATTTAATCATAAATCTGCTGGCAGAACAACCATGACAGAATTTGTTCCTGCCAAAAACAGCACTGGAGCCACGATGTCACAACATCGGTCTCGACATCATGGAACACAGCAGAAAAAGAGCAAAAGAAAGAAGTGGAGGTGTCACTACTGTGGCAAGTATGGTCACATAAAGCCCTTTTGCTATCATCTACATGGCCATCCACATCATGGAACTCAAAGTAGCAGCAGCGGAAGGAAGATGATGTGGGTTCCAAAACACAAGATTGTTAGTCTTGTTGTTCATACTTCACTTAGAGCATCAGCTAAGGAAGATTGGTACCTAGATAGCGGCTGTTCCAAACACATGACAGGAGTTAAAGAATTCCTGGTGAACATTGAACCTTGCTCCACTAGCTATGTGACATTTGGAGATGGCTCTAAAGGAAAGATCACTGGAATGGGAAAGCTAGTCCATGATGGACTTCCTAGTCTGAACAAAGTACTGCTGGTGAAGGGACTGACTGCAAACTTGATCAGCATCAGTCAGTTGTGTGATGAAGGATTCAATGTAAACTTCACAAAGTCAGAATGCTTGGTGACAAATGAGAAGAGTGAAGTTCTAATGAAGGGCAGCAGATCAAAGGACAACTGTTACCTATGGACACCTCAAGAAACCAGTTACTCCTCCACATGTCTATCCTCCAAAGAAGATGAAGTCAAAATATGGCATCAAAGATTTGGACATCTGCACTTAAGAGGCATGAAGAAAATCATTGACAAAGGTGCTGTTAGAGGCATTCCCAATCTGAAAATAGAAGAAGGCAGAATCTGTGGTGAATGTCAGATTGGAAAGCAAGTCAAGATGTCCCACCAGAAGCTTCAACATCAGACCACTTCCAGGGTGCTGGAACTACTTCACATGGACTTGATGGGGCCTATGCAAGTTGAAAGCCTTGGAGGAAAGAGGTATGCCTATGTTGTTGTGGATGATTTCTCCAGATTTACCTGGGTCAACTTTATCAGAGAGAAATCAGACACCTTTGAAGTATTCAAAGAGTTGAGCCTAAGACTTCAAAGAGAAAAAGACTGTGTCATCAAGAGAATTAGGAGTGACCATGGCAGAGAGTTTGAAAACAGCAAGTTTACTGAATTCTGCACATCTGAAGGCATCACTCATGAGTTCTCTGCAGCCATCACACCACAACAAAATGACATAGTTGAAAGGAAAAACAGGACTTTGCAAGAAGCTGCTAGGGTCATGCTTCATGCCAAAGAACTTCCCTATAATCTCTGGGCTGAAGCCATGAACACAGCATGCTATATCCACAACAGAGTCACACTTAGAAGAGGGACTCCAACCACACTGTATGAAATCTGGAAAGGGAGGAAGCCAACTGTCAAGCACTTCCACATCTTTGGAAGTCCATGTTACATTTTGGCAGATAGAGAGCAAAGGAGAAAGATGGATCCCAAGAGTGATGCAGGA
Organism: Glycine soja; assembly: GCF_004193775.1. Taxonomy (NCBI): domain Eukaryota; kingdom Viridiplantae; phylum Streptophyta; class Magnoliopsida; order Fabales; family Fabaceae; genus Glycine; species Glycine soja. The sequence goes on along the minus strand of NC_041012.1, from coordinate 25,892,459 downwards.
ATATTCTTGGGATACTCTACAAACAGCAGAGCATATAGAGTATTCAATTCCAGAACCAGAACTGTGATGGAATCCATCAATGTGGTTGTTGATGATCTAACTCCAGCAAGAAAGAAGGATGTCGAAGACGATGTCAGAACATCGGGAGACAATGTAGCAGATACAGCTAAAAGTGCAGAAAATGCAGAAAATGCAGAAAACTCTGATTCTGCTACAGATGAACCAAACATCAATCAACCTGACAAGAGTCCCTCCATTAGAATCCAGAAGATGCACCCCAAGGAGCTGATTATAGGAGATCCAAACAGAGGAGTCACTACAAGATCAAGGGAGATTGAGATTGTCTCCAATTCATGCTTTGTCTCCAAAACTGAGCCAAAGAATGTGAAAGAGGCACTGACTGATGAGTTATGGATCAATGCTATGCAAGAAGAATTGGAGCAATTCAAAAGGAATGAAGTTTGGGAGCTAGTTCCTAGACCCGAGGGAACTAATGTAATTGGCACCAAGTGGATCTTCAAGAACAAAACCAATGAAGAAGGTGTTATAACCAGAAACAAGGCCAGACTTGTTGCTCAAGGCTACACTCAGATTGAAGGTGTAGACTTTGATGAAACTTTCGCCCCTGTTGCTAGACTTGAGTCCATCAGATTGTTACTTGGTGTAGCTTGCATCCTCAAATTCAAGCTGTACCAGATGGATGTGAAGAGCGCGTTTCTGAATGGATACCTGAATGAAGAAGTCTATGTGGAGCAGCCAAAGGGATTTGTAGATCCAACTCATCCAGATCATGTATACAGGCTCAAGAAGGCTCTCTATGGATTGAAGCAAGCTCCAAGAGCTTGGTATGAAAGGCTAACAGAGTTCCTTACTCAGCAAGGGTATAGGAAGGGAGGAATTGACAAGACTCTCTTTGTCAAACAAGATGCTGAAAACTTGATGATAGCACAGATATATGTTGATGACATTGTGTTTGGAGGGATGTCGAATGAGATGCTTCGACATTTTGTCCAACAGATGCAATCTGAATTTGAGATGAGTCTTGTTGGAGAGCTGACTTATTTTCTGGGACTCCAAGTGAAGCAGATGGAAGACTCCATATTCCTCTCACAAAGCAAGTATGAAAAGAACATTGTCAAGAAGTTTGGGATGGAAAATGCCAGCCATAAAAGAACACCTGCACCTACTCACTTGAAGCTGTCAAAGGATGAAGCTGGCACCAGTGTTGATCAAAGTCTGTACAGAAGCATGATTGGGAGCTTACTATATTTAACAGCAAGCAGACCTGACATCACCTTTGCAGTAGGTGTTTGTGCAAGATATCAAGCCAATCCTAAGATAAGTCACTTGAATCAAGTAAAGAGAATTCTGAAATATGTAAATGGCACCAGTGACTATGGGATTATGTACTGTCATTGTTCAGATTCAATGCTGGTTGGATATTGTGATGCTGATTGGGCTGGAAGTGCAGATGACAGAAAAAGCACTTCTGGTGGATGTTTCTATTTGGGAAACAATCTTATTTCATGGTTCAGCAAGAAGCAGAACTGTGTGTCCCTATCTACTGCAGAAGCAGAGTATATTGCAGCAGGAAGCAGCTGTTCACAACTAGTTTGGATGAAGCAGATGCTGAAGGAGTACAATGTCAAACAAGATGTCATGACATTGTACTGTGACAACATGAGTGCTATTAATATTTCTAAAAATCCTGTTCAACACAGCAGAACCAAGCACATTGACATTAGACATCACTATATTAGAGATCTTGTTGATGATAAAGTTATCACACTGGAGCATGTTGCCACTGAGGAACAAGTAGCAGATATTTTCACAAAGGCATTGGATGCAAATCAGTTTGAAAAACTGAGGGGCAAGCTGGGCATTTGTCTGCTAGAGGAGTTATAGCAGTTACTTCTATCTGAACGTGCTCAAACTTCTCACTCAACATTAATAGCACGTTCACTACTGGGCCAAAAAAAATTCAACCTCCGTTTCACACGTTCTCCTACATTCCTCATTCAAACTTACATTTTCGTGACAATCTCGTTTTCATCAGCATTCCCCAACACCTCTCAGATATTCACGAAACCACTCCCAAAGCTCTGCTTCTCCATGGCTACCTCACCAAAAGAAACCTCATCCCCTGTTTCACCCTCTGTACCATCATCTCCATCATCCTCCAAAACTCCATCAAACCAGGAACAACCTGCACTCAATATCCAATCCATACAAATGATTCCTGGTCCAGGCCCTGTTCCTGAGAAACTGGTCCCTAAAAGACAACAGGGAGTGAAGATTTCTGAATACCCTAGCTTTGCAACAAGCCCTAGGGAAGAAGACACTGAGATGGATAAGAAGATCCGCAGTTTTGTGAATAGCATTTTCAAAAATGCTTCTGTCCCTGATGCTGATAAAGATGTCCCAACATCTTCCACCCCAAATGCTGAAGTCCTCTTTTCATCCAGTGAAGAGAAATCAACAGAGGAAGAGGATCAAGCCACAGAGGAGACCCCTGCACCAAGGGCACCAGAACCTGCTCCAGGTGACTTCATTGACCTAGAAGAAGTAGAATCTGATGAGGAACCCATTGCCAAAAAGTTGGCACCTGGCATTGCAGAAAGATTACAAAGCAGAAAGGGAAAAACCCCCATTACTAGGTCTGGACGAATCAAAACTACTGCACAGAAGAAGAGCACACCAATCACTCCTACCACATCCAGATGGAGCAAAGTTGCAATCCCTTCCAAGAAGAGGAAAGAAATTTCCTCATCTGATTCTGATGATGATGTCGAACTAGATGTTCCCGACATCAAGAGAGCCAAGAAATCAGGGAAAAAGGTGCCTGGAAATGTCCCTGATGCCCCATTGGACAACATTTCATTCCATTCCATTGGCAATGTTGAAAGGTGGAAATTTGTATATCAACGCAGACTTGCTTTAGAAAGAGAACTGGGAAGAGATGCCTTGGATTGCAAGGAGATCATAGACCTCATCAAGGCTGCTGGACTGCTGAAAACTGTCACCAAGTTGGGAGATTGTTATGAAAGGCTAGTCAGGGAATTCATTGTCAACATTCCCTCTGACATAACAAACAGAAAGAGTGATGAGTATCAGAAAGTGTTTGTCAGAGGAAAATGTATTAGATTCTCCCCTGCTGTAATCAACAAGTACCTGGGCAGACCAACTGAAGGAGTGGTGGATATTGCTGTTTCTAAGCATCAAATTGCCAAGGAAATCACTGCCAAGCAAGTCCAGCATTGGCCAAAGAAAGGGAAGCTTTCTGCAGGGAAGCTAAGTGTGAAGTATGCAATCCTGCATAGGATTGGCACTGCCAACTGGGTACCCACCAATCATACTTCCACTGTTGCCACAGGTTTGGGTAAATTTCTGTATGCTGTTGGAACCAAGTCCAAATTTAATTTTGGAAACTATATTTTTGATCAAACTATTAAGCATTCAGAATCTTTTGCTGTCAAATTACCCATTGCCTTCCCAACTGTATTGTGTGGCATTATGTTGAGTCAACATCCCAATATTTTAAACAACATTGACTCTGTGAAGAAGAGAGAATCTCCTCTATCCCTGCATTACAAACTGTTTGAGGGGACACATGTCCCAGACATTGTCTCGACATCTGGGAAAGCTGCTGCTTCAGGTGCTGTGTCCAAGGATGATTTGATTGCTGAACTCAAGGACACATGCAAGGTGCTGGAGGCAACCATCAAAGCCAACACAGAGAAGAAAATGGAGCTGGAACGCCTGATCAAAAGACTCTCAGACAATGGCGCTGATGATGGAGAAGCAGCTGAGGAAGAAGAAGATGCAGCAGAGGATACAGAATCAGATGATGATGATTCTGATGCCACCCCATGACTAGCTATTGGGGCATGTCCCTTTGAACAATTGATTGTTATTGGTCTGTAATATTTGCACATTAATTTCATGCATTCTACTTTTGCCAAATTCTGTCTAAAAAGGGGGAGTAGGAGGATATTATGCATGATTTATGATTTTGAGGGGGAGTAGTATTTATATGATTTTGAGGGGGAGTAGTATTTATACTGCTGCTGCTGATGATGATTGATGTAAGCTACTGAAACTAGTAGCTGATAGAAGATGCTGCAGTGAACTGCTGCCTAGCAGAATATTCACTTTACAGCAGCAAGAGCATGGAGACAGGGGGAGCAGAAAGCTGATGTCACGTGAGATGTCTTGACATCCTGGAAAAGACTTGTAGATTTGCAACTTGCAGAACTTTGCTGTCACCACTACAGATACTGCTGTGCTTGATTACTCTGATAATGAAAGTTGCTGATCCCACTTGCATGACTGCTCGTACCTGCTCAGGAAGTGTCTAAGTATGTTTTAGACAAAATTTGCCAAAGGGGGAGATTGTTAGTGCTTAGCTTTACTTAGTTTTAAAAGATTGGCTAAAATTTTGTTAAAACATAAGCACTTAGACAATGAAGGAAAGCTGGAGTTGCTGCACATGATGTCTAACATTATGTCAAGGAATCAGATTGGGCTGCACAATGCACAAGGCAAGATAAAATGTCAAATGAAGAATTGAAGCTGCAGGATCCACGATGTCGGATACAATGTCCAGGACATCCTGCCCGAAAATACTGGACACATAAATCTGTTATATCTTTAACAGATTAATGTGCAGTCAGCAACAGATTAGGAGCTCTATCTTTAGGAATGAATTAAAAGATAATTAAAGATTGAATTACAAACTTGAATAGTTTCGTTCAGGGATTAGAGATTGAAGATAAAAACTAAAAGATAAAACTTTATCTTTTAGATCTTTAAGTGCAGATTTTTCAGGAGAATGATAGAGCTTATCCAGCGCAAGTTGTTGCAGCCCAGATACGTACACTGCTATATAAACATGAAGGCTGCACGGGTTTTTAAAAAAAAAGTCAGAGATTGAAGAGTTATTTTGTGAGTTTTGTAACTTGAGTGTTTTGTGAGCCACCTTGATGCTACCCTAACATCAAGTGTTGGACCTGAGTGTGTAGAGTTGATCTCTATTGTTCAGAGAGCAATCTCTGGTGTGTCTTTGATTTGTTTGTAAACACGGGTGAGTGATTGAGAGGGAGTGAGAGGGGTTCTCATATCTAAGAGTGGCTCTTAGGTAGAAGTTGCATGGGTAGTGGTTAGGTGAGAAGGTTGTATACAGTGGCTGTTAGATCTTCGAACTAATACTACTTTAGTGGATTTCCTCCCTGGCTTGGTAGCCCCCAGATGTAGGTGACGTTGCACCGAACTGGGTTAACAATTCTCTTGTGTTATTTACTTGTTTAATCTGTTCATACTGTCATATACAATCTGCATGTTCTGAAGCGCGATGTCGTGACATCCTGTACGACATCTGTCCTCAGTATCAGAATTTCATGATCGACTCTTTACACCAAGAGGCAACCATGTGGATGGATCGGTTTGCTCTTACCTTGAACGGGAGTCAAGAACTTCCCCGATTGTTAGCCAAGGCCAAGGCAATGGCGGACACCTACTCCGCCCCCGAAGAAATTCATGGGCTTCTTGGCTATTGTCAGCATATGATAGACTTAATGGCCCATATAATTAGAAATCGCTAGAAAACTTGTATGGTCTCTCAGACCTTGACTAGATACGACTTTCTGAAATAAAATGAGTTGGTCCCATGTTTCTACTCCAAAAAGCTTGTGCGAATCAAATCACTCCTGTATTTTATCTCTAGCATGCATTCTTTCTTTCTTTACCCACTCCTCACGATTGGTTTTTTAGGGAAAAACACCATAACTAAACGCGCCACAAGGCATCCCTATCGCACCAGATCCAAATCTAGAACGATGGGTGATCAAGAGGAGACACAGGAACAGATGAAAGCCGACATGTCGGCTCTGAAAGAACAGATGGCTTCCATGATGGAGGCCATGTTAGGAATGAGGCAGCTCATGGAGAAAAACTTGGCCACCGCTGCCGCTGTCAGTTCGGCTGCCGAAGCAGACCCAACTCTCTTGGCAACCACGCGCCATCCTCCCTCAAACATAGTAGGACAGGGAAGGAACACGCTGGGGCACGACGGCAACCCTCATCTGGGATACAACCGAGCGGCTTACCCTTATGGATTACCGCCCAACTACTCACCACCCGTCCTGCAAGACGATGCGGGCCATATTGCTTCTCCCGTCCTTGAAAGAGAGCCTCCTCAACAGCTCGACGAGGTCCACGAAGACCCTCAAGACTATGCTCGAAGGGATGTCGAGTTCTATCCCCCGATCCCCGAAGGGACGGCACCCAGCACGTTGCCTCAGCCCAACATCACGACACAACCAATAGTGTTGTCCATGGAAGGACCGCCCCCGGCAACTGAAGAAAGGAGGAAGCTCGATCTCCTCGAGGAGAGATTAAGAGCCGTGGAAGGATTTGGGGACTATCCGTTCGCAGACATGACGGATCTTTGCTTAGTACCCGATGTTTTTATCCCCCCGAAGTTCAAAGTACCGGACTTCGACAAGTATAAAGGGACGACTTGTCCCAAGAACCATCTCAAGATGTACTGTCGCAAGATGGGCGCACACTCTAAGGATGAGAAGCTTTTAATACACTTTTTTCAAGATAGCTTGGCCGGAGCCGCGGTAGTTTGGTACACTAATTTGGAAGCTTCCCGTATCCGTACTTGGAAGAATCTGATTACTGCCTTCCTAAGGCAATATCAGTATAATTCCGATATGGCTCCCGATCGCACTCAGCTGCAGAATATGTTCAAGAAAGAGGGCGAAACCTTTAAAGAATTCGCACAGCGGTGGAGAGACCAGGCAGCACAAGTGGCTCCTCCCATGGTCGAGAGAGAGATGATCACTATGATGGTAGACACGTTGCCAGTGTTCTACTATGAGAAGCTAGTAGGTTACATGTCATCCAGCTTTGCAGACCTAGTGTTCGCCGGGGAAAGGATCGAGGTAGGGTTGAAAAGAGGAAAGTTCGATTACGTTTCCTCCACGAGTGCGAATGCCAAAAGAATAGGGACAACGGGGGCAAAAAGGAAGGAAGGAGATGCCCATGCCGTCTCTTCAACGCCCGCGTGGGTCAAACCCCCGTAGACACCTCATGGTACCCATCAGTACGCGCAACATCACCCGAGCTTCTCGGCTCACACCGGGAACGCCGCTAGTTCAGCACCTGTGCAGCCTAAGGCACCCACCCAGAGGGAAGCTCCCCAAGTTCCAACTCCGAACACAACTCGCCCGGCCGGCAATTCCAACGCAACAAGGAACTTCCCTCCGAGGCCATTTCAAGAATTCACCCCACTCCCAATAACGTACGAAGACCTCTTGCCGTCGCTCATCGCCAACCATTTGGCCGTGGTAACTCCCGGAAAGGTCCTCCAACCCCCTTTCCCAAAGTGGTATGACCCTAACGCAACTTGCAAGTACCATGGGGGTGCCCCGAGGCATTCCATTGAAAAATGCTTGGCCTTTAAACACAAGGTCCAACATTTGATAGACGTTGGATGGCTGACTTTCCAAGAGGATCGGCCCAATGTGAAAACCAACCTGCTCGCCAATCATGGAGGGGGAGCGGTTAATGCCGTTGAGTCCGATAGGCCGCGCAGGTCTAAACCTTTAAGGGATGTGGCAACCCCTAGGAGGTTTATCTTTGAGGCCCTACAAAAGGGAGATGTGATTCCCCATAGTGGGCATAAGGAGGATTCCTGTTTGCTGCATTCCGGCGAGCTGCATGACATGGAAACGTGTTTGGGAGTAGAGGAATTGTTACAGCGGATGATAGATCAAGGTCGACTAGAAGTTGGCAGTGAAGGAAGAGAGGAGCAGCACATATGCATGCAATCCACGGATGGGAGCACTGTTGCGAAGCCCAAACCCTTGGTGATATACTTCACCAAGGGCACAGCTTCGCAAAAGCCCGGACACCCCTTGGCAGCTAAACCTGTCCCTTTCCCGTATCAAAATAGCCACGCAGTCCCATGGAGATATACACCTCCGAGGGGGAAGGGAGAAGAAGCCACCGACATCAGCTCGTTGTCAGCTAAGGTAACAAATATCACGGGACTGAGTGGTGTGACCCGTAGCGGTCGTGTGTTCGCACCCGCGGACCTGCCAGTCCAACCCGCGAACGTCAAGGGGAAAGCAAAAGTTGTGGAGGAACAAGATGATGAAGCACCCCTCACTTCGAATAAAGATATTCCGGCGAAAGGTATTCCGGAGAAAAAAGATGGTAAAAAGGAGGTGTCACTAGAGGAAGCCAGTGAGTTCCTCCGTATAATTCAGCAAAGCGAATTCAAGGTTATCGAACAGCTCAACAAAACCCCGGCCAGGGTCTCGCTGTTGGAGTTACTCATGAGCTCCGAGCCTCATCGGGCTCTGCTAGTGAAGGTTTTGAACGAGGCCCATGTGGCCCAAGACATCTCGGTAGAAGGTTTCAGAGGGCTGGTCAATAATATCACTGCCAACAACTATCTCGCCTTTGCCGAAGAAGAAATCCCCGCCGAGGGGAGAGGGCATAACAAAGCTTTACACGTATCAGTCAAGTGTATGGACCATATCGTAGCCAAGGTGCTCATCGATAATGGTTCCAGTTTAAACGTGATGCCTAAGAGCACTTTGGAGAAATTACCATTCAATGCCTCCCACCTAAAGCCGAGTTCAATGGTGGTTCGTGCCTTCGACGACACCCGCCGAGAGGTTAGGGGAGAGATCGACCTCCCAGTACAGATAGACCCTCACACATGCCAAGTTACCTTCCAAATAATGGACATTAACCCCCCCTACAGCTGTCTGTTGGGGCGTCCGTGGATCCACTCAGTGGGAGTTGTTCCCTCTACACTCCACCAAAAGTTGAAATTCGTAGTGGAAGGGCATCTGGTCATCGTATCAGGCGAGGAAGACATCTTGGTGAGCTGCCCATCCTCTATGCCTTATGTGGAGGCCGCAGAGGAGTCATTAGAAACCGCTTTCCAGTCTTTCGAGGTGGTAAGCATTTCCTCCATGGATTCCTTCTCTGGGCAAGCTTACCTCTCCGATGCAGCAGTAATGATGGCCCGAGTTATGTTGGGGAACGGTTACGAACCCGGAATGGGTTTAGGCAAAGACAACGGTGGCATAACTAACCTGATAAATGCCAAAGGAAATCGTGGGAAGTATGGGTTAGGCCATAAGCCCACTCAGGCAGATATAAAGAGAAGCATCGCGGGAAGGAAGAGCGGTAGTCAAAGCTTGCGGTTGAGACAAGAAGGTGAAGGAAGCCCGCCCTGCCACATAAGTAGAAGCTTTATAAGCGCGGGTCTGAGGGACGAAGGTCAAGTGGTCGCGATATACGAAGATGGTGTTCCGGGTACATTGGATTTGGTACGACCATGCCCTCCTGATTTCCAGCTGGGAAATTGGCGAGTGGAAGAACGCCCCGGCATTTACGCGACGAGTATAATGTAAACCTTTACGGTTTTAAAAGCTCTATAGTTGGGCCTAGGCTTTAGAGTTTTTCTTTTGTTAAGGCTTTGTGTATTCTGTTTTTGAATTTATAATACAAGGATCTTTCTTCATCTGTTCCTACGTCTCTACCCATTCTCATCCATTTGCATGTTTACTTCTTTATTTCTGAAACGGCAGATCCGATGACGAGTCCCCCGAAGGTACTAATACCTGGGACCCGCCTATCAACTTCGAGCAAGAAACAAATCAAACGGAAGATGAAGGGAACGAGGATGTGAGACTTCCCCCAGAATTAGAAAGGATAGTCGCCCATGAGGACCAAGAAATGGGGCCTCATCAAGAAGAAACAGAACTAGTAGACTTGGGAATTGGCAGTGGAAAAAGGGAAGTAAAGATAGGCACAGGTATTACCGCACCTATTCGTGGAGAATTAATAACCCTGCTGAGAGACTACCAAGACATCTTTGCTTGGTCGTACCAAGATATGCCCGGTTTGAGTTCTGACATTGTACAGCACTGATTACCTCTAAATCCCGAGTGTTCCCTGGTAAAGCAGAAACTGAGAAGGATGAAGCCCGAAACATCTTTGAAGATAAAAGAAGAAGTGAAGAAGCAATTTGACGCTGGTTTTCTGGCCGTCGCTCGGTACCCATAATGGGTTGCCAACATTGTACCGGTCCCTAAGAAGGATGGGAAAGTACGAATGTGTGTGGATTATCGGGACCTGAATCGGGCCAGTCCCAAGGACAATTTTCCTTTACCACACATCGACATCCTCGTAGATAATACGGCCAATTTCGCTCTATTTTCCTTCATGGATGGTTTCTCTCGTTACAATCAGATAAAGATGGCGCCAGAGGATATGGAAAAGACTACCTTCGTCACCCTGTGGGGAACATTCTGTTACAAGGTGATGTCCTTTGGACTCAAGAATGCCAGGGCAACTTATCAACGGGCCATGGTAGCTTTGTTCCATGATATGATGCACCAAGAGATCGAGGTCTACGTGGACGACATAATTGCCAAATCTAAATCCAAGGAAGAACACCTTGTCAACCTATGGAGGTTGTTTGAAAGGCTTAAGAAATATCAATTAAGGTTGAACCCCGCCAAGTGTACCTTTGGGGTCAAATCAGGGAAATTGCTTGGTTTCATTGTAAGCCAGAAAGGGATAGAGGTAGACCCGGAAAAGGTGAAGGCTATCCTTGAGATGCCGGAACCCCGTACAGAGAGGCAAGTCCGAGGTTTCCTGGGACACTTGAATTATATTGCCAGATTCATATCGCAGCTCACCGCCATTTGTGAGCCATTGTTCAAACTCTTACGAAAAAACCAAACTGACCGCTGGAATGAGGGTATCCAAGAGGCTTTCGGAAGGATCAAGAAGTGCCTCATGAATCCCCCTGTGCTTATGCCACCAGTACCTGGAAGGCCTCTCATCTTGTACATGACAATCTTGGACGAGTCAATGGGGTGTATGTTGGGGCAACATGACGAATCCGGAAAGAAAGAACGCGCTGTCTATTACCTGAGTAAGAAGTTCACGGCCTGTGAAATGAATTACTCATTGCTCGAAAGAACGTGTTGTGCTTTAGTATGGGCATCCCATCGCCTAAGGCAGTACATGCTAAGCCATACTACCTGGTTGATATCCAAGATGGACCCGGTTAAGTACATCTTTGAGAAGCCAGCTCTCACAGGACGAATCGCCCGGTGGCAAGTCCTGCTATCCGAGTTTGATATAGTTTACGTCACCCAAAAGGCGATAAAAGGAAGCGCCTTGGCAGATTATTTGGCTCAGCAGCCTCTTAACGACTATCAGCCCATGCATCTCGAATTCCCGGATGAGGACATCATGGCCTTGTTTGAGGAAAAATTGGACGAAGATCGGGACAAATGGACCGTATGGTTTGACGGAGCGTCGAATGTTCTAGGCCATGGCGTTGGAGCAGTATTGGTCTCTCCGGACAATCAATGCGTGCCTTTCACAGCCAGGTTAGGATTTGACTGCACCAACAACATGGCCGAATATGAAGCATGTGCCCTGACTGTCCAGGCAGCGATTTGTAGACAAAGGATCAAGCTGAAAGTTTTGATGATGCGAAAGGATTACATGAATCATATGCTTCTCAAAGATTTACTCAAGACAAAGCAATTAGAGTTAATCAAGATGGATGATCAAGACAGTCTATAGAGTCTTAGAAAGGATATTAAAATAGAAGGGTATTCCAATTGGATTAGCAAAAGGTTTGGCCAAGAATTTTAAGCTAAAAAGTGTTTTTCAACAAAATTACTCTCTGGTAATCGATTACCAGAGGATGTAATCGATTACCAGTGGCCAAAACTGATTTACAACAGCTATTAAAATTTGAATTCAAAATTTGCACTGTGTAATCGATTACACATATATGGTAATCGATTACCAGCAGTTTCTGAACGTTTTAATTCAAATTTTAAAAGCTGTAATCGATTACACAATTACTGTAATCGATTACCAGACAGGATTTTCAGAAAAATAATTTTAAGAGTCACAACTTTTCAAAGGCTTTATTCATGACCACCAATGGTCTATATATATGTGACTCAAACACGAAATTGCTAAGAGATTTTCAGAACAACAAGTGTTTATCCTCTCTAAAAGCAAATTCATTTTATCCTCTTAAGAATTCCTTGGCCAATTCAATTGCAATTCATTAAGGAATTATTTGAGTGCTCAATCTGTAAAAGCCATCTCTTTCTAGAGAGATTTGTTCTTCTTCTTCTTCTCATTCTCTAAGGGATTAAGAGACTGTGAGTCTCTTGTTGTAAAGGAATTCTAAACACAAAGGAAGGATTGTCCTTGTGTGTTTAGAACTTGTAAAAAGAATTTACAAGATAGTGAACTCTCAAGCGGGTTGCTTGGGGACTGGACGTAGGCACAAGGGTGTGGCCGAACCAGTATAAAACTGAGTTTGCATTTTCTCTTCCCTTAATCTCCTTTATTTATTATTGCTTTATATTCATATTCAAATTGTTTCATTTGAATTAATATTTAAGAAGATTGTCATTAAGGGAATTCATAACTTGGTTAAAAAGTGAAATAGATTTTTAATTAGGGGAAATAGTTTGGAATATCTTAATTCAACCCCCCCTTCTTAAGATATCTGAGGCCACTTGTCTAACACGATTGACTCCAATGTCAAACTACTCAAGGTGTACGGCGACTCAGCGTTGGTAATCCATCAGCTGAGAGGGGAATGGGAAACTAGAGATCCCAAGCTGATACCCTACAAAGCCTATATCAAGGAATTGGCTAAAACTTTTGATGAGATCTCTTTCCATCATGTTCCCTGCGAGGAAAATCAAATGGCGGATGCGCTTGCTACTTTGGCGTCTATGTTCCAGCTAACGCCGCACGGGGACCTACCATACATTGAATTTTGGTGTCGTGGCAAACTCGCGCATTGTTGCCAAGTAGAAGAGGAACGGGACGGTAAGCCTTGGTATTTCGACATCAAGCAATATGTCGTAAGCAAAGAATACCCACCAGAGATTGCCGACAATGATAAAAGGACATTGAGAAGATTGGCGGCCGGTTTCTTCATGAGCGGAAGCATACTATATAAGAGAAACCACGACATGACACTCCTGCGGTGCGTGGATGCCAAAGAGGCGAACCACATGATCAAGGAAGTCCATGAGGGCTCGTTTGGAACGCATGCCAATGGGCATGCTATGGCCAGAAAGATCCTAAGGGCAGGTTATTACTGGCTTACCATGGAAAGTGATTGTTGTGTCCACGTAAGGAAATGCCACAAATGTCAAGCATTCGCAGACAATGTCAATGCCCCGCCACATCCTCTGAATGTCATGTCCGCCCCTTGGCCTTTCTCCATGTGGGGAATAGATGTCATCGGGGCCATTGAGCCCAAGGCCTCGAATGGTCATCGCTTCATCCTCGTAGCAATAGATTATTTCACCAAGTGGGTCGAGGTGGCTTCCTACACCAATGTCACGAGGGGTGTAGTGGTCAGGTTCATTAAGAGGGAGATCATCTGCCGGTATGGTTTGCCAAGGAAGATTATCACGGACAATGGCACCAACCTGAATAACAAGATGATGGGGGAAATGTGCGAGGAGTTTAAAATCCAGCATCACAATTCCACGCCCTACCGACCAAAGATGAATGGAGCCGTGGAAGCGGCCAATAAAAATATCAAAAAGATTATCCAAAAGATGACCGTGTCGTACAAAGATTGGCACGAGATGCTCCCATTCTCGTTACACGGTTACCGAACTTCAGTACGAACGTCAACTGGGGCAACGCCGTTCTCATTGGTATATGGAATGGAGGCCGTGCTACCGTTTGAGGTAGAAGTCCCGTCATTAAGGATCTTGGCGGAATCCGGATTAAAGGAATCAGAGTGGGCTCAAACCCGCTATGACCAGCTCAACCTCATTGAAGGAAAGCGCTTAACGACCATGAGTCATGGGCGCTTGTACCAGCAAAGAATGAAGAATGCATTCGACAAGAAGGTACGCTTGCGCAAGTTCCATGAGGGAGACCTTGTGCTAAAGAAAATGTCCCATGCTGTCAAGGACAATCGAGGAAAATGGGCCCCAAACTACGAAGGGCCTTTTGTTGTGAAGAGGGCTTTTTCCGGAGGAGCCTTGGTGCTTACCAACATGGATGGCGAAGAGCTACCTTCACCCGTGAACTCTGATGTCGTCAAGCGATATTATGCTTAGAATCTGGGGCAATTAAGGATGTCCTTGCGTGTTCTTTATCTTTATGTGTTTTCTGGATTTCCCCCAGGGATTCCCCGTCTACTGTATCTCTCGTTACAATCTTTTAAAGAAGTGAACGTGGGTTCGAGGCTTTAGTCCTCACGTTGGTTTCAAACCTTGCGTTAATTTGTGATCACCTGAGCCCTTCCGCTCAGTTCATGGGATGCCCCAAGCGCTTAATTAAAATTGAACCTAAACCAACTTTCACTAAAATTTTCTGCGTTTGAAAACATTCATGCATACGCATACGCATGCATATTGTTGTGGTAAAACAGGGGCAGGATCATCTTGAGCTACCTTCTGGGGTAGAGACAAAACTAGAACAGCAGAAACCAATCAAGGTAAGACAACGACGCGGTCAAGATTGGCCACACCTGGTTGTTTCTTACTTGCAGGTACATAGGGACGGATGCAAGTGGGGATGGGGTCACGACCGACCGATCGTTGCCCCTTCTCTGCGCTAAACAAGCAGAGAACGTCGCTGCAAGACAGCCTAGTATCCTTTGCGTTTGCAGTTTCTTTTACTATTGTTTGTTTTTTTAAGTAATTAACGCCTAATTCTAACTTAAGTAGGCTCAAATAGGCAAAACGCTAACCCATAAGGAAGGAGGGGACATGGTTAATGTTCCCCTCAAAAAAAAAAAAAAGTGCAGGTTAGCTCGCCTGGGCGAGCTGAGCTCACCTGGGCGAGCAACCCCTGCACCAAAATATAAAAAACGAAGAAAAGGGGACGTTTTTGCATTCAAAAACTTCTCTTCCCCCCATTCAAAAGCCATACCCACGGAATTTACGAGTTTGCAGCCCTAGGATCTCTACTTTTCGCATTTTTCGATTCCGTTTTGCGCTTTTATTCATCACCAACAAGTAAGTATTCCATCCTTAAGCTTTCTAGCTTTTCATTGGTGTATTTTGACCTCCTTTTGGTGCTTTAAATTGTGGGAATGTGCTCAAATATGTGGGGCAATTTTGGTTTGTTTTCTTGCTTGATTGGGTTGAATTGGGGGTTTGTATGAGATGGCCCTAGGCCTATAATGCATTTTGAAGCAATGGGACATGCCACATTGTCCCCGTTCTCTTGCTATTGATGCCTAAACGTGCGCCCGCCAAGTGTTCGGTGAAATGCCTCAATGGCATTAGCGCGTGATTTTTGTAAGGAAACAACCTATGGGACAATTTGGTCTGCACATGTTTTCTATTTTTTGGGGCATGTATTCAGTTTCTTAAGGGCTAGAGTAATTGCCCCCCATATATACTAGGCCTAGGAACCAAAGTTTTTTATGCAAGAGAACACAAGAGTGGGTGCATATTGGGTAAAGTTACCCTTTTTGGCCCGCAATCAGCTATGAGCCACGCTACAATAATTTCCCTACGCCTAGATGTTTAGGAATTTTGTTCATCATAAATGTGTAGGTTTAAGATAGGTAGCAAAATACCTTTGGCAATTTACACTTTGGGCGTGGTAGCAAAATACTTGGATGTATGTACATGTAATTTTTGGTAGTCAAAATGTCTCACAAAAAAAATATATATATGTTGCATTTTATGTAAAGAAAATACCTTACAGAGATATTTTTTAATTTGAATGCCATTTTAGTCAACGAAAGAAAATATACTTGAATTTGCATGCGGCTTTAGGTAGCAAAAACACTTGAATAAAGCATGAAATGTAGCACCTTATTGTGTAGGTAGCCAAGATTCATCATGAAGTTTGTCTATGTATAGGTATTAGAAATACCAGAATGTGCACGTATGCAATTTTTGATAGCCAAAGTGCTTTGAGTATGCATGTATGTAAATTTAGCAAAGGAAATGCATGTGATGTAGGTAGCAAATAAATACACCTTGGAAGTATATATAAGTGATCTAGGTAACGAAGGTGCCTTGATTGTGCATGGGTGCAGTTTTCTTAATTAGAAGAATATCTTGTGCGAGTGAATGTTCGTAAGGAAGTATGTGCATGAGTTTGCTCTAAATTTACATTGATGTTTGTGTTTATTGGAGGAGGTTGTATGCCATTTTTGCGTTAAGATAAGCATTATCCTGTAAAACTAACTTCTGAATGTTTGTTCTTGCAGGAAATGGCCCCGAGGAAACTTGCCTCAAAGAGATCCAGGAAGGATAAGGCGGCCGAAGGAACTAGTTCCGCTCCCGAGTATGACAGTCACTGCTTTAGGAGCGCTGTACATCAGCAGCGCCTCGAGGCCATCAAGGGATGGTCATTTCTCCAGGAGCGACGCGTCCAGCTCAGGGACGATGAGTATACCGATTTCCAGGAAGAAATAGGTCGCCGGCGGTGGGTATCACTGGTTACCCCCATGGCCAAGTTCGATCCAGAAATAGTCCTCGAATTTTATGCCAATGCTTGGCCAACAGAGGAGGGTGTGCGTGACATGAGGTCCTGGGTGAGGGGTCAGTGGATCCCGTTTGATGCAGATGCTATCGTCCAGCTCCTGGGATATCCGTTAGTGCTGGAAGAGGGCCAGGACTGCGAGTATGGCCAGAGGAGGAGCCGGTCTGATGGGTTCGATGAGGAGGCCATCGCCCAGTTGCTATGTATACTGGGGCAAGATTTTGCCCGGACTGCTGCCGGGAGACGGGTGCGGATCATGCGCACCAACATGACCACCCTGACTCAGATATGGATGACTTTGCTGCTCAGCAACATCCTGCCCACCGATCATAATTACGACCTCCCCTGCCGAAGTTTCAGCTGGTGTACGCCATCCTGACGCGGATGAGCATCCATGTGGCTCAGTTAATCGCTGATGCCATCTATATTTTTGCAGGTATGGCACCTACCAGGCACCCTTTGGATCCAAATAAGTCCAACAGGGCCCTGGGATTTCCCGCGCTGATCACAGGACTCTGCCAGTCGTTTGGAGTCCCCGTTGCACCTACCAAGGTGATTCGGCCGCCCATCACCTGGGCTTTTATTGAGAAGTACTGCACCCAGAGACAGGCTCAGGGTGATGCTCCACAGGCCGCAGGCGCGTCACCACCACCTCATCAGGCTGGCCCGGCTGGGTCATTTGACATGGAGCAGTATTTACGGCATTTGGTTCGCAAGCAGGCGGCCAACCACCGGGCACATGTACAGACCCATGATTGTCTGTACCAGCTGAGCCTCAGCATGCAGAGCCAGGGCTTCGCTTCTTTTTCATGCCCTACTCCAGACTAGTTCAGGGCAGAGGTCGCATGGCCCGGGGATTGGCCTGAGGCCCAAGCAAGAGAGGCACCCCCAGAGGCTCCCGACGATGGAGAGGAGGCCCCCGAGGACGAGGAGATGGCCGATTTGCTTGACTTCTTAGGAGGGAGTGGAGCTACATGACTGGGAGAACCCCAGATTCATGTTTTCTTTCATATCTCTTTTATGTTATTTTTTTTGACTTGGGAAACTAATGTTTGTTTTTGTTGTTTCGGTTGTCATTTGTACAGCGCATACATTTTTGTTTGAATTGTTGCGTTAGTGTTTATATCATTATTATCAATGATGTTTGAAATTCTGGAACCGTGTAGATTTTTTTCGTTTAGGAACATCGTCCAAAAAAATAAAACAAACAAAAATCATGATAAAATAAAAATAAAAATAAAAAAGGGAGAGCAAGTAAGAAAAAAAAAGAGAGAGCAAGTAAGAAAAAAGAGAGGAAAAAGAAAAGAATAATAAGCTGTCTAGCTGAAAAAACCAACATGCTTTCGAAAAGAGATGACTTCCAACTCTTCTTTGAAAAAAAGTTCGCTGATCATAGCTAGTTGTTGAAAAAAATGTGTGTACACCTGAAGGGTGAATGCTGTGAAATTTTCCCGAGTACCCAAAATGGACTCGGATGAATGCACAAATTGATAAAAGAACATATTTTGGAAACATTGGGTTGATTTAAAATAGAGGAAATGAATCCTGAGCCCTAGCATCACATGACCATAAAAATTTGACACTTGAGTGTCCGCATAGGTGCATGCATGACCAGTTTTGCATAAAATTTCCAAATCATCATTTTTGCATTTGTGTCATGGAAATAATGTGGGGCATCCCTTTTATCCTTGAACCAAACCAAACCCTGACATGTATCATGTCCAGCCATTCTACAAGTCTTGAGCCAAAATCCTGACTCACCATAAACCTTAACCCAGGGTGAGAATGTCAATCCTTACCCTCGGAAGCAAAAAAAGAAAAGAAGGAAAATTTCCAATCAAAGAGAAAGCAAAAGGAAAAAGAAGGAAAATTTCCAATCAAAGAGAAAGCAAAAAGAAAAGAAAGGAAAATTCCCAATCAAAGAGTGGGAGAAAGCAAAAAGAAAAGAAAGAAAATTCCCAATCAAAGAATGGGAGAAAGAAAAAAAAAAGAAAGGAAGAAGAAGAAGGAAAGAAAGTTCCTGATCAAAGAAACAGAAGAAATGTGCAGAAAGGTCTTTTGACCAGACAATATCTGAACAATACAGAATTGTCACCAAATGAACAAAAGGAAGGAAAGGAAACCATGACCTAAAGTGGTCTTCTCCCTTTGATTACCAACCAAAATCCTGTGCGTCGGTGACTTGTTCGCCTCGCGTCAAACAAGAAAAGAAAAGAACAAAAAAAAAGAAAGCCAGAAAAAATCAAATCAATCAAAAGCCGAAAAACCCACCAAAAGAACCCATCCCCAAGGGAAGTCCTATTGATCCATGATCACACATGTAATCTTTGATTTGATAGGAAATAATTCGCAAAGTCAAGTCGTGACATATCTATGGTTCGGAATTAGGATGAAACACTTACCTGTGCGAGGTTGATACACTCTGAGTGATTTTCTTCTATTTTTGTTGAACCCAGTGTTTCCTCTAAATGGTCATTTAGAAATGAAATGCTAACATCCGAAATCTCATTTATGGTTATGGGGGGGTTTCATCAGCAGACTCTCCTTCCCTGGTAGACACATTGTTTTTCACTCCAAAAAGCATATTCTGCTCTAATCAGTTGGAATATTTGTCTCTTTACTAAAGCATGTTTGCATTTTAGTGGAGAAAACACCGAGACTTTTTCAAGTCTCATAAGTTATCCAGAACTACGTAGGTCTGAGTTCCTCATTGGAGGATACGTAGGAGCAAGAGCCTCGCTTTTGTCGGCCACTTTCACAAGTTCTGTCATACTGACTTTTGAGTCACGCTGACGGGCGGAGATACCCGAGTGGTTATCCGTATAATTCTTTTTTGCTATCTGTAAGACGAAAAGCCTGATAGCACGCAGAGACTAACGTCGTCTCCTGCGCCCTTCGTCAATCGCGGCCGACAAGCCCGTTGACACGCGGAGATTTACGTCATCTTCCGCGCTCACAAGTTCTGTCATACTGACTTTTGAGTCACGCTGACGGGTGGAGATACCCGAGTGGTTATCCGTATAATTCTTTTTTGCTATCTGTAAGACGAAAAGCCTGATAGCACGCAGAGACTAACGTCGTCTCCTGCGCCCTTCGTCAATTGCGGCTGACAAGCCCGTTGACACGCGGAGATTTACGTCATCTTCCGCGCTCACAAGTTCTGTCATACTGACTTTTGAGTCACGCTGACGGGCGGAGATACCCGAGTGGTTATCCGTATAATTCTTTTTTGCTATCTGTAAGACGAAAAGCCTGATAGCACGCAGAGACTAACGTCATCTCCTGCGCCCTTCGTCAATCGCGGCCGACAAGCTCGTTGACACGCGGAGATTTACGTCATCTTCCGCGCTCACAAGTTCTGTCATACTGACTTTTGAGTCACGCTGACGGGCTGAAATACCCGAGTGGTTATCCGTATAAACATTCTTTTTTGCTATCTGTAAGATGAAAAGCCTGATAGCACGCAGAGACTAACGTCGTCTCCTACGCCCTTTGTCAATCGCGGCCGACAAGCCCGTTGACACGCGGAGATTTACGTTATCTTCCGCGCTCACAAGATCTGTCATACTGACTTTTGAGTCACGCTGACGGGCGGAAATACCCGAGTGGTTATCCGTATAAACATTCTTTTGCTATCTGTAAGACAGAACGCTTGATAGCATGCAGAGACTGACATCGTCTTCTGCACCTTTTGTTCCCCCGGGGAAAACAAGTCATTTGCATGCGGAGATGTTATGGTCACCCGTGACTCTCATCAACCGAGAGGAACGAAATTAGTGTCTTATCTTTACTTCCCTTTTATCTCCAATAAAAGACAAGTAAAGAGGGGCAACTGTCATACCCTAATTTCGTCCGGGGACCTTTGCTTGGTGGCATGCAACTTTTGTTTGGTCCTTGTGAGGTGCTTGGCACCCATCATTAGGCAATTTGTGAAGTTCCGGGACATGCCGAAAATCAAAAGAAGGTATTGATGCACAATCCGTAAGGTTCCGTGACACACCGGAGATCAAAAGGAAGCATCGTTGCACGATTAGTAAGGTTTTGTAACATTCCGTAAGTCAAAAAAGGGGATGATTATGTAATCCGCAAGGTTCCGTAACATTACGGAAAGAAAACAAGTATCGTTGCCAAATCTGTAAGTTTCCGTAACATTATGAAAAAAGAATCACCAAAAAAAGGCAGGGGGGTGTATTTAGTAAAAATGGGGGTGCAAATAGCAACCAGGCCCACTTGGGCCCTCCAGAAGATTCCTCCAGAAGGCTGTTGCTTCTGGAGGAAGCAACCCTGCTCGCCTGGGCGAGCTTGGTGGCCAGCTTCTCCCCCAATTTTCTATAAATAGGGGGAGAAGTGAAGTAGAAAAGGGTTCAGCCCCTTAGGCACCTCTCTCTCTTTCGAATTTGCTGAGGAAAATTGTTTTCGTGAAGAAAATCCAATCCGAGGCGCTTCCGTAACGTTTCCGAAATGTTTCCGTGAGTGATTTCGCGAAGGTTTTTGACCGTTCTTCGACGTTCTTCATTCGTTTTTCATCGTTCTTCAGTCTTCAACGGGTAAGTACCTCAAACCAAGGTTTTCAATTCATTCTATGTACCCGTGGTGGTCCACATTTGGTTTCATGTATTTTTATTCTCGTTTCATTTACTTTTTATACCCCCTTTTGACGTGCTTAAGCCATTTTATTTAAGTCATTTCTCGCTTAACCTAAAAATAAAATAAATTTCCACCGATCGTTTGAATTGTATTATCCGTTAACTTTGGTTGTAATGAATTCTGACCGATCGGTCGTGCCGCAACCACGTTGGAAACCAAAAAAAGAGGTAAATAATAATATAATAATAAAAAATAAAAAAATACCCTTTAGTAAAATAAAGCGAAAAATCAATTGGACGTTTTCTCTTTGGGATTTCTCATTCTTAATTGAATTGACTAAATAACTAAAGTGAAACTAAGGCTAAAATCGACTCGCCTAGTCAAGCTCGTCCACAAAAATAGGATTTTGAAAGTTTATCATTTCTGTTTCTTACTAAGTAAAATGGATCATTTTCAAGGTCCAACGCCTTAAAATGATCACCTTTTAAGTAAAAAAGAATCACTTGATTCACGCATAAGCAAGAACTACGTAGGTCTGATTTCCCCATCACAATTGAGGAATACGTAGGAGCAAAGGGGAACACCCTTGTCGACCGCAAAAAAAAAAGAAAAAAATATATAAAGGGTATAAAGACATAAAAAGGGAACATAAAAAATCAAAGTCATGTTTGCACATTCGATTAAAGGCTATTGTCCTTTGAGACAAACGTGAGAGGTGCTAATACCTTCCTCAAGCGTAAATACAACTCCCGAACTTAGAATTTTCTTTTTGGACCGGCTTTCCTTCGGTTTTTCCGACGTTTTCCTCAAATAAACGTTGGTGGCGACTCCGCACGTATTCCTTTCATGGAACACGCATCCCGCGAGTCACGCGTCGCCCGCCCGCAAAAGGACACGTTGCGACACCCAGACATCAAACACCTCACAGAATAACATAGGTTGCTGAGGCATTTGTTGTCGCCATGTAAGTGCACTTCTTGCTCTCTGACACTGCTCACAAGTGCTACAAGTCTTCCACGCATCTCTAAAGATGGTGTGCCAATAAAAGCCACAGTCAAGCACTTTGCGAGTTGTCCTTTGAACACCCAGATGACCTCCCGGTGTGGAAGAATGACAGAACTGCAGGACTGAGTTAGTCTCATGATCTGGAATGCATCGTCTAATGACCTGATCACTGCACAATTTCCACAAGTAGGGGTCATCCCAAATAAAATGCTAAGCATCACTTTTAATTTTATCTTTTTGAGCCTTAGATGCTAAGGGAGGAAAAATAGAAGCAACTAAATAATTGACAATGTTAGCAAACCAGGGAGTAGAAAGAGAATCAGAAATACTATACAATATATACAAATGATCATCCAGGAAATCATCCCGAATGGGTGAATCCTCATCAGACACACGTTCGATCCCACTCAAATGATCAGCAACTAAATTTTGTAATCCGCTCCTATCACAGATCTCCAAGTCAAACTCTTGGAGCTGGAGCATCCATCGGATCAATCTAGGCTTTGAATTAGCCTTCTTCAACAAGTACTTTAGAGCTGCATGGTCAGTAAAAACAATGATGCGAGTACCAAGCAAATAAGAACGAAATTTTTCAAGAGCAAAAACTATGGCTAGTAGCTCTTTCTCAGTAGTAGTATAATTCGCTTGGGCAGCATCTAAAGTCCTAGAAGCATAATATATCACCCTAGGCAATTTATCAATTTTCTGAGCAAGGACAGCCCCCAATGCATAATTTGATGCATCACACATAAGCTCAAAAGGGACTGTCCAGTCAGGTGCCTGGATGATGGGGGTGGTAGTCAATGCTCTTTTGAGGCAATCAAAAGCCTCTTTGCATTTATCATTAAAGTCAAACTCCACCTCCTTTTGCAACAAGTTGGATAGTGGAAGGGCTACCTTGCTAAAATCTCTTATAAAGCGCTTGTAGAATCCTGCATGACCAAGAAAAGATCGCACCTCTCGCACGCAAGAGGGGTATGGCAATTGTGAAATAACATAAATTTTTGCAGGATCTACTTCAATGCCCTTATTGGAAATAATGTGGCCTAAAACTATACCTTGCTCAATCATAAAATGACATTTTTCAAAATTTAGAACAAGGTTAGTTTTAGTGCATCTATTCAAAACCTTTTTAAGACTATCCAAACAAATATCAAAAGAGGATCCATATACAGTGAAATCATCCATAAACACCTCTATGCAATTTTCTAAAAAATCATTGAAAATACTGATCATGCACCGCTGGAAGGTACCAGGGGCATTGCATAGGCCGAAAGGCATCCTCCTATAGGCAAAAGTGCCGAAGGGGCAGGTGAATGTGGTCTTTTCCTGATCCTCAGGAGCAATAGTGATTTGCATATAACCAGAAAAACCATCAAGAAAACAGTAGTGAGATTTACCTACCAGGCGTTCAAGCATCTGGTCAATGAATGGTAGGGGAAAATGGTCCTTTTTGGTAACCTGGTTCAGCCTCCTATAGTCGATGCAGACTCTCTAACTGTTCTGCACCCGAGTAGGAATCAGCTCCTCCTTCTCATTTTTTATCACGGTGAGGCCGGTTTTCTTCGGGACTACCTGGATGGGACTCACCCATTGGCTGTCGGAGATAGGATAAATGATTCCCGCTTGCAAAAGCTTGGTTACCTCCTTCTTCACTACATCAAGAATTACCGGGTTGAGTCTTCTCTGTGGTTGTCTTACTGGTTTAGCCTCATCCTCTAAATTTATCCGATGCATACATGTGGATGGGCTAATACCAGGAATGTCCGCCAAGGTCCAGCCTATAGCCTTCTTATGCTTCTTGAGAACTGATAACAGCTTCTCTTCTTGCTCATCAGCAAGGGAGGCAGATATAATTACTGGAAAACTTTTACTATCATCCAAGTGAGCATATTTTTAATTTGATGGCAGAGGCTTCAATTCTGGTGTGGGCGGCTGGATAATGGTAGAAAGAGATGGTTTCTCAGCATGTACCTCATAAAGAAAGTCAGAGGTATGTGTACTTCCTGAAACATGGTTAGTTCTATCTGACTCTAGAAAATCAATCTCAAGAGGTAAAACATCACCAGACAGGTAATCAATATCAATTTCAGATTCACTCTCAGCATCAAATTCAGACGTATGATCAAGTATAAATTCAGATTCAATGCATGAAGAGTGACAGGCATGCAGATTAGAATGAAGATCAGTCACGTATTCATCAACAATATGGTCAATTATTTCAGCACGAAATACAGAAAGATCTTCATATGGGTGTTTCATAGCATCAAGAGTATTAAAATGAACAGTTATATCACCAAACTCCATCGATAGTGTGCCTGCATATACATCTATCTTAGTTCTAGAAGTTTTCATAAAAGGTCTGCCTAGAATGATGGGAACTGATCCTTGAGAAAATCCCTCCTCCATATTCAAAATATAAAAATCAACAAGTAAAATCAGTTCACCAACTCTAACTAAGACATCCTCTATGAAACCAGCAGGATAGGCAACACTTCTATTAGCTAAATGAATTACCACATCAGTTGACTGCAAAGGACCAAGAGATAGAGAATTAAAAATAGACTGAGGCATAACACTAACAGAAGCTCCTAAATCTAGCATGGCATTGTCAAACTTACTGTTTCCTATAATACAAGGTATGCTTAATGTACTTGGATCTTTACATTTTTCAGGGATCTGGGAAACAGATTTACCAATCAATGCGGAGACATTTCTGCCCATGCTAATTCTTTCACTTCCTTTAAGCTTCTGCTTATTAGTGCACAACTCCTTCAAGAATTTAGCATATCTTGGAATTTGCTTTATTGCATCCAGCAGAGGTATGTTTACCTCTACTTTTCTAAATGTTTCCAAGATCTCCTTCTCTGCCTCTTCCATTTTTTTTGTTGGAAATTGCTCTTGGAGGGAATGGAAGAGGGATATGCTGCTTCTGTAAATCAGAATTACCAGTGGAAGATTCACCTGCGGGCATGTTCATTTGCTGATGAGGAAGATGTTGATGGTTGAGGTCCTTGACACTGCTTTCCCGACCTCAATGTAATGGCACTCACATTTTTGGGATTCTGGACAGATTAAGAAGGTAATCTGTCAGAATTCTGGGACTGTTGTTGATTTAACTATGTAGCCAATTGTCCCATCTGATTAGTTAAGCTCTGAATGGAGGCTCTGGTCTCTTGTTGAAACTGGATGTTTTGCATAGTCATTTGCCTCACAAGTTCTTCAAGGGAAGGTTGCGGAGGAGCCTCAATTGTATGTTGTTTCTGGGGTTGTTGCTGTTGTTGCTGCCGGATTGGTGGAGGAACGTATGGTCTGCTTGGGCCAGCAACATTCTGAAAATAAGGCTAATCTTATTGTTGATGTTGTTGTGAAGGACTCGACCATCTAAGGTTGGGATGATTCCTCCACCCGGGATTGCACTTGTTGCTGGAGAGGTCATAATTGTTCTGTTGTGGCTGATTTTGCTACTAAGGTTGAGGAGGTCTATTGTAGATGTTTGCAGCATAAGCTTCAGGCTGTTCAATTGCTTCAGATTGTTGCATAGAAGGGCAAAGGTCTGTGTGGTGGTCAGCATAGGAGCATAAACCACAGAGTCTGGCAATAGGTGCAGATTTTTTATTCATGGCCAGTTGGGTTACCAGGTTAACCAAGGCATCTAGTTTACCTTCAAGCTTCTTAGTCTCAGCTAATGAAGATGAATTCGTGACTACTTCATGCACTCCTCTAATGACAATAGCATCATTTCTGGCACTAAATTGTTGGGAGTTTGAAGCCATCTTCTCAATTAAATTTTTGGCTTCAGCAGGGATCATGTCTCCAAGGGCTCCACCATTGACAGCATCTATCATACTTCGCTCCATGTTACTAAGTCCTTCATAAAAATATTGGAGAAGAAGCTGCTCAGAAATTTGGTGGTGAGGGCAACTGGCACATAGTTGTTTAAATTTCTCCCAGTATTCATATAGGCTCTCTCCACTGAGTTGCCTAATGCCTGAAATATCCTTTCTGATGGTCGTGGCCTTGGAAGCAGGGAAATTTTTTTTTCTAAGAATACTCTCTTGAGGTCATCCCAGCTCGTGATGGACCTTGGAGCAAGGTAATATAGCCAGTCCTTTGCCACTCCCTCTAAAGAATGAGGAAAAGCCTTTAGAAATATGTGATCCTCCTAGACATCTGGAGGTTTCATGGTGGAGCAGACAATATGAAATTCTTTCAGATATTTGTGCGGGTCTTCACCTGCAAGACCAGGAAACTTTGGAAGCAAATGGATCAGTCTAGTTTTAAGAACATATGAGACATCCTCATCAGGGTATTGGATGCACAAGCTTTCGTAGGTGAAATCAGGTGCAGCCATTTCCCTTAGAGTCCTCTCACGGGGTGGAGGTTGTGCCATGTTCTCAGAATGTTCAAAATTATAATGCTTAAAATCAGGATGATCAAAAGGTATAAAATGATGCCTAACTAATCTATGAAATGTCCTATCTATCTCAGGATCAAAGGGTTGTAAGTCAGATGGATTGCCTCTAGTCATATACTACATTCCGCATGCACAACTAGTTGCCTTCTTATGCAAGTAACAGTTTAGGTTTGAACTACAGCTACCCTCAAATGATATCCAAATGACTTGAAATTTTGTGAGCAACACCCTAAAATCATGAAAAGATGGCACAAAAATTTTCAAGCAAAAATTCAAAGTCTAACTATGGAAACTACCTAAGGAAAGTTTAGAAAAATAAAACAATAAAACTTGAAAAATAAAAAAAAAAAACTAGTAAACAGGCGATTTTGACTAGCTAGAGACCTCAGTCGAAGTTATGGCCGTTTGAAGTTTTGCTAAACACAAGTTCTCAAATTTTTTTGAATCTCTCAAATCTGGCTACACCAAATGTTCCTGGTATTTTTCACACAAAATATGAGTCAAAAGAACCTACCACACCAAAATTCAGCCAAAAATAACAATCCTAACTATCAAAACAAAAATCGCCAATTAAATTGTCAGTAGCAGTTACTAATGGATTTGCACTACTACTCTATTTCCCAGGTCAGCAAAAGTGGTCACTAAATTCATATGAAAGCACTATTCACAGCAAAACACAAAAACTGAAACAGGGGAAGCGCTGAACAGAAAAACTAAAACAAAACACCACACTAAACAAAATAACAAGACACTAAACAACACTAACACAACACGAAAGCATAAAACAACTAAACATAAAACACGAATCACCAGTTATTATTAACCTTTGGACACTGCTCCCCGGCAACAGCGCCAAATTTGATCGAGGCCGTACCCGAATCAAATAAACATTAAAATGCAGTATCTAGGAAGTGATCCTAGGTCATCTCCCAATGAGCAATGGTCAACCAAACGTTCATAACAGATAGTAGGGAAATAGTAACGAATTGGGGGGGGGGGGTTGTTTGTTTTTGTAAATTAAACAGCGAATAAATTTGAATTAGAAAATATCAGAATTAAAATACGTTGCTTCCCCTTGATTCACAAGCAAGTCTCTTATCCAAGGTTACGAGAATTTATCCTTTATCAGTTCAACCACTAAATCAAACCCTAAATTAAATTACTAAGCGAAATTTAACATAAGGCATTCATCATGTGATTAAGCAACACATACACACCAATTAATCATGAACGATCATTAAGCATGATCATAAATGAAGCGCATAGACAATTAATCAAGCACTAAGCATGCATGGATTAATAGCAACAAATATAGAGTAATTGGTGAAGAGGAAAAAATTATCAGAATTCAATAGAAATAATAAAACCTGAAAGAGAGCTGTGGTTGATCCTCAAGAGAAAACAACGCTGGGGACTTAGCCTTCCATTAATCAATAGAGAACGAAATTGTCGATTAAAGCAAGAACGAAATTTTATTGCTAAAATGAAAAGTGACTAAAATGAAAAAGGGAGTAGCACTCTAAAACTAAAATGAAAAAGAGAGAGAGGAGAGAGAGAGAGAGAGAGAGAAGAAAGAAGAGAGAGAAGAGAGGAAGCTAAACTAGAACCTTGGTGCTGTTATATAGTTTTCAGCCCCAAAGCTTACAAATCTGTTTTAAATCCATGCCCATAAATAAAATAAAATCTAGATAAGATAAGATCTAGATGAAATAATATCTAGATGAGATCAAATCTAAATAATATCTAGATAAGATAAAATTTGGTAGAATAAGTCTGCTCTCTTCAAGTCCAAGCCCAATTCTGGATTCAACTCCAATGCTTCATTAATTCCTGAAATTAGATTAAAAACATCAAATTAGCTGAATGAGCCCAAATAATAAAACTGCCTAATTAATTTGATAATTAAGACTAATCAGTAATTAAAATGGTGCAAAAAGGTTTAAGAAATAGGAGAAAATAATGGCACATAAGCCTGCACATGCAATCAGGTTGAGTCTATTCTCATTTTCTTTGTCTGGAGAAGCTAAGAGATAGCTTCATTCTTTTAAAGGAAACAATTTGAAGTCATAGGATGAAGTAGTAGAGAAGTTCTTAAGGAAGTACTTCCCTGACTCAAAGACTACAGAAGGCAAAACTGCCATCTCTTTTTTTCATCAGTTCCCAGATGAATCTCTGAGTGAGGCACTTGAAAGATTTAGGGGATTATTGAGAAGAATGCCTACTCATGGTTTTTCTGAACCAATACAGCTCAATATATTTATAGATGGGTTAAGACCACAATCTAAGCAGCTTTTAGATGCTTCAGCTGGGGGTAAGATCAAAATGAAGACCCCTGAGAAAGCAATGGATTTGATTGAAAACATGGCTGCTAGTGATAGTGCCATTTTGAGAGACCGAGCCCACATCCCAACCTAAAAGAGTTTATTGGAGCTTACATCGCAAGATGCTTTGTTGGCACAAAATAAGTTGCTATCTAAGCAACTGGAGGCACTAACAGAAACACCTAGTAAGTTGCCAACTCAGCTTCATTCTACACAAACTTCACATTCTTCTATTTTGCAAGTCGTAGGATGCTCAATCTGTGGTGGAGCTCATGATTCTGGGAGTTGTATTCCCAATAAAGAACAGATGACTCAAGAGATTAATTATATAGGGAATCAGCCCAGAGGCAATTTCAATCCAGGTGGATTTTCTGGATTCCAAAATAGCCAGCAATATCAACAGTAGAGACAGTGGCAAAATCACCCTGGTAACCAATTTAATAGAGACCAGGGTGGTGCATCTACAAGGCCACAACAACAGATTCCAAATCTCTATGACCGAACCATGAAGTTGGAAGAGACTCTCACTCAATTCATGCAAGTGTCGATGTCTAATCAAAAGAGTACAAAGTCTGCTATCAAGAATCTGGAAGTTCAAGTGGGCCGGCTCACAATGCAATTAGCAGAAAAATCATCCAACAGTCTTACAACAAACACGGAGAAGAATCTGAAAGAAGAGTGTAAGGCTGTGATGACCAGAAGCAAAATGGCAATTCAAGATGAGGGAGAAAGAGCTGATCAGAAGGTGGAAGGACTCAAACAACAGCTGGCTGCTCAGCCGGCACTGGACCTAGTTGATACTTTTGTTGAACTTGAAGAAATTGATGAGGAAGCTGAAGTTGATAAAGAAGAAGAGACACCAATAAAAAGTAAGGAAGAACAAGAAAAAGAAAAAGAAATAGAAAAAGAAGAAAAAGAAAAAGAAACAGAAAAAGAAAAAAATGTGAAAAATGGAAAACAAAAAGAGAAGGTTGGCGAGGATGAGAAGAAGAAAGGCAAGAGTGAGGCCAATAGAGAGAAGAAGAAGAAAGCTACTCCCATTGAAGGCAAGGAGGTGCCTTATCCATTGGTACCTTCCCAAAAAGAGAAAGAGCGTCATTTGGCCATATTTCTTGACATTTTTAAGAAGCTGGAAATTACTTTGCCTTTTGGAGAAGCTCTCCAACAAATGCCACTCTATGCCAAATTCTTGAAGGAGATGCTAACGAAGAAGAACCGGTACATTCATAGTGACAGAATTGTAGTGGAAGGAAATTGTAGTGCGGTCATTCAACGCTTCCTTCCACCCAAGCACAAGGATCCTGGAGTTGTCACAATACCGTGTTCAATTGGTGACGTAGCTGTGGATAAAGCTCTCATGGACTTGGGAGCTAGTATCAACTTAATGCTTCTTTCCATGTGCCATCGACTTGGGGAGTTAGAGATAATGCCCAAATGCATGACCTAACAGTTAGCAGATCGCTCCATTACAAGGCCGTATTGAGTAATTGAGGACGTTTTGGTGAAATTTAAGACCTTTATTTTTCCAGCTGACTTTGTTGTTATGGAAATAGAAGAGGACGCTGATATTCCTCTTATTCTTGGTCGCCCATTCATGTCTACTATGAGCTGCATGGTATATATGGGGAAGAAGATGTTGCAAATGGGTATAGAAGACTAGAAGATCAGCTTTGATTTGTTTCATGAAGACAAGGGTCCTCCTGACCAAAACGTCTGTCTGAAGGTGCATGTAATGGAGGAGAGGAGACCTGAGAAGAAGGTCCTTGAAGTAGGAACCCTATTTGATCCCGGATAACGGGATGATGCGTCAAGCTAATGACGTTAAAAGAGCGCTTACTGGGAGGCAACCCAGCTTTTCTTTCCCTTATCTCTTTCTCATTTTAGTTTATTTTCATTGCATGTATGAGAACATTTGCTTGTGATTGTGATTGATGATCAGCTTGTTAAGTTATGAACAAAGGGTCTTAAGGCTTGTGTGTGAAGAGGTAGACAGAGAAAGACTTAGAAATTTTTTTGACCGAAGTCTATCCGTTAAGCGCAACCCTTGCGCTAAGTGCCAAGTCTTCACGCGCTAAGCCTGTGCTTGCTCGCGCTAAGTGTTAGTCGATGAATACAACTAACTTTTGTGTAAGAAATTTGTGTAAATTGTATCTAATTCCTCCCATTTATGGTCTTTTTGTAGTTTTGTAATTACTTTTTGTTAAATATAGGTAATAGGTACTAATTATCCCCATTTTGTGTATTTAATGATCATTCCTTTTCAATTTCAGGCTAAATAGGCAAGTTTTGGGAAGTGCTGATTTTGAACTGCTCACTAAGCCAATCCACTGGCTTAGCGAGCCATCTGCTAAGTGCAACACTCCTGCGGCTGAGCGCGAGGAAGAATTTGGAAGAAGGATGAGCTGTACATGCATGCTAAGCGAGGGTCCTACTCACTAAGCGCACCACTTGCATCCTCCCGCTAAGCCAAAATTCACTTATGCAGGCTAAGCGAGCCATATCCGAGCTAAGCGCACGAGCACCAATAAGACCACCTGTTTAAAGCCTGAAATAAAAAATGGAAGGAGGTTCTTTCTTTTGAGATATTTCTAGAGAGGGAGGTTCTTCTTTCTTAGAGATTTCTAGAGAGAGAGACCCAAGTTTTTGAGTTTTTTCTAGAGCTTTGCTGTGGAGAGACCAGAAGAGAGTTGAGCTTGAAGAGGAAGCCATCTTGAGAGCATTGGATGAGATTTTGAGTGATTGTGAGGTTTCTGGAGGTGGAGGAGACATCCCCACTACTTGTATTTCTTCAATCTTTCAATTTCTCTTCTCTTTGTTGTAAAAGATGCTTCCCTGCTATGGAGAGCTAAATCCTCAGTTGGTTCTTTCTATGGGGTACTTGATGTAAATACTTTTATATCTACTTGATGATGTTTTATGTGTTCTCTGTGCTATCAGTACTTCATTTTAGTATGCTTTTGCCTTGATCACGTAGATGCATGCTTAGTTAGGGTCATTCAACAGTGGGAACTGGTCTGATCCTTAGAACTTGATAGGGCGGGGCTAGTTTATCGTATTATCACGAGGGATCAGGGTACGGTAACCTAGTTGTTTGTATGTATTTCTTAATGCGATTCAGGTTAAGTTTAGTCCAACAAGAGGGATCTGAGGACAATGCTTGATTAGGACTAGGCATAACTATCACGAGGGATCAGGGTTTAGCATTTCAGGAGACACCATAAAAAACATGAACATTGTTAGGTAGAGAACATCCTTATACAATCAGGAACCTGATAGGAAGACCAACACATTGTCTATCTATCTTTACAGATCATTACTCACGTGATTTTCCTTTTTAATAGTTAGTTCACATACCTGTTCATACACCACACAAACCTTTTTACAACAAGAGACTTATTTACTGAATATAGCTTTACCAAGTAAAACAAGTTCCCCAAGAGTTCGATACTCGGTTCTTACCGTTTTATACTACTTGCGTGATTCGGTGCACTTGCCGGCCGTCGAACAAGTTTATGGCTGTTTGCAACCGGCAAGTGTACCGAATCGCACAAGTAGTATAAAACGGTAAGAATCGAGTATCGAACTCTCGAGGAACTTGTGTTATCTGGACAACTATTTCGATAAATAAGTGTCCGGTATGAAAATATGACTGTAGTTATGAATAAGTATTTAAACTATCTAGGCAAAAAGAAAGAAAATCACGCAAGAGAAATACTGTGTAAAAACAAGTAGAGAATGCGTTGGTCTTCCTCATAGGTTCCTGATGTTAAAAAGAATGTTCTCTATCTAACAATGCTCATGCGTTCCTATGTTGTCTCCTGGACTGCTAGACCCTGATTCCTCATGATAGCCTAGCCTAGTCCTGATCAAGCCTCGTCCGTAGATTCCTCTTGGAAGACTAAACTCAACCAAGACCGCATTAAGACACACACACACAACTAAGTTCTTGTACCCTGATTCCTTATAATAGCACAACAACTTAGTCTCGTACTATCAAGGACTTTAGAATCAGACCAGTTCCCACTGTTGAATGGCCCTAACAAAGCATGCATCTACGTGATCAAGGTAAAAGCACACTGGAATGAAAAGCATATAGCAGAGAGAACACACAAAACATCATTACATAGATAGAAATATATTTACATCAGGTACCTATAGGGAAGATCCAACAGAGGATTTAGCTTTCCATAGTCCGGAAAACTCCTTTACAACAAAGAGTAGAATAAGATGAAAGACTACAAAAACACAAGTGGTGAGGATGTCTCCTTCACCTCTAGGATCTCACAATCACTCACAAACTCATCTCAAGCTCTCAGAACGGCTTTCGCTCTGAACTCGTGTCTCTGCAGATCTTCACATAGCAAAATCACTCAGAACTCTATGTAACTTGGACCTTTCTCTCTCTAGAACCTTTGTGCATGCAAAGCTTCTCAAGAAAAGTGCCAAACTCCCATTGCAAATTTGATTTTAGGCTTAAATAGGTGGTCTTGTTCGTGCTCGTGCACTTAGCGCAGATCTGGATCGCTTAGCGCACATAAGTGGATTTTGGCTTAGCGTGCTTGTTTGGCTTAGCGGATGAGCTGAAGTAATGCGCTGGATGACCTAGAGCGGTGCGCTTAGCGAACTTGACAGCTCATCTTCTTCTAGATTCTTCCTCATGCTTAGCCATTGAATGTTGCGCTTAGCGAAATGTCGCTAAGCCAGTAGCTTGGCTTAGCGAAAGAGTGAAAAACAACACTTTGCCAAAGTTGCCTATTTAACCTGAAATTGAGAGAAATTGATTATTAAACGCACAAAACAAAAGTATAAATTATCTATTACCTATATTTAACAAAAAGTACTTATAGTATTACAAAACAACCATAAATTTGGAAAGTTCGATACAATATACACAGGTTTTATACACAAAAGTTAGTCATATTCATCGACTAACAACTCCCCCAAATTTACAGTTTTGCTTGTCCTCAAGCAAAAGAGAACAACTCACTTGTCCTCAAGTGGTAAAACATGCAGTGATTATGTACAGGGGTGTATGCATCAAAATTCACTGATTGCATGATGAGAAAGATGAAGCAATGTGTACCTATCCCTTGTTTTCACTGAATATGCAGCTAGACCAAGAGGAGAACAACATGTGAACAATACAATTAGATGAGGTTAATCATAAGACAGATTCAAGGAAAGTAGCTCAAACCACAGTCTCACGGCTACTGTCTCACTCAAGCACAAGTGTTTAAGCTATTTATTGATAACAACTAACAGGAGGTCCAATCTTTGCATTTCATCTCATGTCATCAAGTCAGAAATATATAAACAGAATCAGAAGGACTTTCTCAGGCTTGTAGTGAGGTTGTGGCTACAAAAATTCACTGGTTTTTCTAGGATTCAAAAGTTTAGATTATAAGAGAGCACCAGTCCTAGACTAATCCCAATGATCTTTTCTTGTTTTGTACAAATAGCCTTCTCACTATTCCATTTTCTTAAGTTGCTTTTGACCTTATTGTAACAGAACAACTTATTTTCTCTTTTTTTTAACATACAACTTATTTGTTGTGTGTGTCGATGCTTAACCTTTTTCTTTTCATTCTTTTCAACTTTTCTCCCCTAAATTTAGAGTAAATTTTCCTTGAACCATATGCTCACCTAGAATCTAAACAAGGTATTAGGAGATAATCATTTAAAGTTCAGGGTTCAATTCATGAAAAATCAATAAGGTTTATACAAGGGAGCAAAAGATACAAGTATCATTCAAGGTAAGCTATTTGGTCAAAAGAGCTTGTGTTTATACAATTCATGGCCTTCATCATGTTATGAGTTATACAAATCATTATAGAATTCTGAGATTTATGCAAAGATCATTATTCACAGTTAGTCGTTCACTCACAGAGTAGGGTCACACTCTCACCGGTTTTTGTTTCAAGCTTTTCTTTCACAATCAGTCTGTCTAGTGACTAACCATTCTATTATTAGTTCACACTCTTGTTCCTTCTTTGTTCAACATGCACATTTGCTCAAATTCATGAAAGGAAACACACATTTCATCATAAGCATGCATTCAATTTAAAACAAGGCATACAACCATTTTCACAAAATAAATAAACTACTTCACTGCCATACCGTCAAAAGTTAAGTTAAACTGTTCATGATGCTTCAAGATGAGCAACTATACTACTCATGCACAAGACTAACAAAAAGTAGCTAATGTACTAATATCAAAGTTATACTAATAATTCAAAAAGCACAAAAAATAATCAACAAGAATTTAAAAGTCATGTGATTTGTCCTAGGTGTCCTGTGTCTGAACCTCCTCCTCACCAGTCAAATGCAGTACATGAGTAGCTACAGGAGAGGTGCTCGGAGACAGGACTGGGGTGGTTTGAACTTCAGGCGTTGAAGGATCTACTGCCTACTATGGAGAAGTGGTATATGCCATTGTTGCCGGAGGCTCTAGAGTGGCTGTTCGCGGCCGGCAAGTGCACCAGATCGCACAAGTAGTATAAAACGGTAAGAACTGAGTATCGAACTCTCGGGGAACTTGTGTTATCTGGCAAGCTATTTCGATAAATAGGCGTTTGGTATGAAAATATAACTGTCGTTATGGACAAGTATTTAAACTATCTAGACAAAAAGAAAGAAAATCACGCAAGAGAAATACTGTGTAAAAACAAGTAGAATAACAATGCTCATGCGTTTCTATGTTGTCTCCTGAACTGCTAGACCTCGATTCCTCATGATAGCCTAGCCTAGTCCTGATCAAGCCTCATATGCAGATCCCTCTTGTAAGACTAAACTCAACCAAGACCACATTAAGACACACATACACAACTAAGTTCTTGTACCCCGATCCCTCATGATAGCACAACAACGTAGTTCCAAACTACCAAGGACTTTAGAATCAAACCAGTTCCCACTGTTGAATGACCCTAACAAAGCATGCATCTACATGATCAAGGTAAAAGCACACTGGAATGAAAAGCAGATAGCACAGAAAACACATAAAACATCATTACATAGATAGAAATATATTTACATCAGGTACCTATAGGTAAGATCCAACAGAGGATTTAGCTTTCCATAGTCCGGAAACCTCTTTTACAACAAAGAGAAGAACAAGATGAAAGACTGCAAAAACACAAGTGGTGAGGATGTCTCCTTCACCTCTAGGATCTCACAATCACTCACAAACTCATCTCAAGTTCTCAGAATGGCTTCCGCTTCGAACTCGCTTCTCTGCAGATCTTCACACAATAAAATCTCTCAGAACTCTTTGGAACTTGGACCTTTCTCTCTCTATAACTTCCTAAACATGCAAAAGCTTCAAGCCAGGGCTAGACTCTTGTGCATGCAGAGGCTTTTTCAAGAAAAACTCCAAACTCCATTTGCAAATCTGATTTCAGGCTTAAATAGGTGGCCTTGTTCGTGCTCGTGCGCTTAGCGCACGTATGGACCGCTTAGCGCGCGTTAGTGATTTTTGGCTCAGCGTGCTTCCTCGCTTAGCGGATGAGCTGAAGTGGTGCGCTTAATGACCTAGAGCGGTGCACTCAGCAAACCTGACTGCTCATCTTCTTTTGGATTATTCCTTACGCTTTGCCACTGAGTGTTGCGCTTTGTGAATGCTAGCTAAGCCAACATATTGGCTTAGCGAAAATGTGAAAACAACACTTTTGCCAATTTGCCTAATTATCCTAAAATTGAGAGAAATTGATTATTAAACACACAAAACAAAAGTATAAATTATCTATTACCTATATTTAACAAAAAGTACTTATAATATTACAAAACAACCATAAATTGGGAAAGTTTGATACAAAATACACAAGTTTATACACAAAAGTTAGTCGTATTCATCGACTAACAACTCCCCCAAATTTATAGTTTTGCTTCTCCTCAAGCAAAAGAGAACAGCTCACTTGTCCTCAAGTGGTCAAACATGCAGTGTTTATGTACAAAGGTGTATGCATCAAAATTTATTGATTGCATGATGAGAAAGATGAAGCAATGTGTACCTATCACTTGTTTTCACAAAATATGCAGCCAGACAAAGATTAGAACAAAATGTGAACTATACAGTTGGATGAAGTTAATCATAAGACAGATATTAAGGAAAGTAGCTCAAACCACAGTCTCACGACTACTGTTTCACTCAAGCACAAGTGTTTAATCTATTCATTGATAACAACTGACAGGAGGTCCAATCTTTGCATTTCATCTCATGCCTTCAAGTCAGAAATGCATAAACAAAATCAGAAGGACTTACTCAGGCTTGTAGTAAGGCTTGGCTACAAAAATTCATTGGTTTTTCAAGGATTCAAAGGTTTAGATTCTAAGAGAGCACAAGTCCTAGACTAATCCCGTTGATCTTTTCTTGTTTTGTACAAATAGCCTTCTCACTATTCCTTTTTCTTAATTTGCTTTTGACCTTATTGTAACAACATAACTTATTTTTTTTCTTTTTTTTAACATACAACTTATTTGTTGTGTGTGTTGATGCTTAACCTTTTTCTTTTCATTCTTTTCAACTTTTCTCCCCCAAATTTAGAGTAAATTTGTCTGGAACCATATGCTCTCCTAGAATATAAACAAGGTATTAGGAGATAATCATTTAAAGTTTAGGGTTCAGTTAATGACAAATCAATAAGCTTTATACACGGGAGGAAAAGATACAAGTATCATTCAAGGTAAGCTATTTGGTTAGTGAGCTTGTGTATGTACAATCATGGCCTTCATCATGTCCTCATTTATACATTTCATTCTAAAATTCAGAGATTCATGCAAAGATTATTACTCAAAGCCAGTTGTTCACTCACAGTTTAAGGTCACACTCTCACCGGTTTTTGGTTCAAGCTTTTCTTTCACAATCAATCTGTCTACTGACTAACAATTCTAAATGCAAGTTCACATTCTTGTTCTTTCTTTGTTCAGCATGCACATTTGCTAAAATTCATGAAAGGAAACACAAATTCCATCAAATCATGCATTCAGTTCAAAATGAAAGCAGACAACCATTTTCACAAAAAGATAAAAGTGTTTCAGTGCCATGTCATAAAAAATTAAGTTAAACTGTTCCAGATGCTTCAGGATAAGCATTCTAACTATTCATATATAAAACTAGTAGTATATATAGACATAAAGGAAATACTATACGAAAACCAAAATTATAATAATAATAAATTAAAAAGCGAAAAGTGTCATCAGGAATTAAAATTCCTATGACTGGTCCTGATTGTCTTGTATTTGAACATTCTTCTCTTCTATTAGATGCCATACTGGAGTAGCTGGAGGAGAAGTGTCCAAAGGCAAAACTGGTATGGTCTAGCCCTCATGGATCCACTCCTGGAAATGATGCATTAGCTGACGTTGGCATTGGTCCATGATGAGCAGCCTCATTGGATATCGTCTCTAATCTTCTTTTTTTACAATCAACAACTCCAGAGATGGTGGCTTTAGATGAGTGATCATTTTCTGGTTCTGGCTCATGCTATTGAGGTGCCTGGGCTGTAAAACATTCATTATCCCCCACAAAAGAAGGTCGAGCCCCAGGCCTGACCACCTTCTCAATGAACTGCTCTACACTCATAATTGGCCTTTGCTGAGCTAGTTCCTAGAAGCTTTGTATAATGAGAATCTGTCCTCCAAACAAGCTTTGCAATTTGGCATTTGAAGTCTGAGAGCTCTGGGCAGATAAGTCTGCTAAAGCTGTGAGTGAGGCTGAAGTAGAGGATGCAGGGATGCCAGCTATTGGCCCAAAGGAAGAGGGAGCATTAGCTGCTCTGAGCTTGGTCTTCCTTGCCTCTGGAAATTTAACTGTTTGGTCATTCACATTCCACAGTTCCTTATGATATAAGCTAAGTCAATGGCCAGCCTTAAGTTTTCATAGGAGGTAAGGGCATCAGATCCCACTCCCCTCGATCTACACAAGGTTGTGATTAAAGCTGGAAAGCCTAAGCGAGAAGAGTTAGACTGAGCCATCATGGTCATATGTCCAGAGATCAAATCGCCAATGTTCATGTCCATCCTTGTGATTAAGCCATAGACCAACCTAGCTCTGTCTGTGTTCAAATCTGAAGTGCGGGAGGTAGGAGCTAGTTTGAGTACAAGAAGACGCTCTATGTCTGAGCCAGAGTGGTAAGATCTTTTCTGAGGAGCTTCCATGGTTGGCCCTCTGTGTTTAGAATAAAGCCTTTGCCCGGAATGCACAGACTAGCCTCCATCTCTCTGGGATCAGACCTTAGTCTACAAAATCTAGAATAAGTGGGCAAGGATTCCCCCTCCTCTAATAACACTGGAGTCTGGAGGAACTTATTTAAACTATCTGCGTCTATCTTGATTAAATGGCCTCTTATTCTAGCACATTAAGGAGCTTGATCTACTGGACTATAGAAATTGGCATAGAATTCTTTAACCACTGCCACATCTATGCTTCCTTCCTGAAGGTTGACGAGGCGTTTGTGAAAGTTTTGCCTTCCCAATTCTACTTTAAACTCATTGAACTCAGAATGATAAAGTTCCACATTCCTTTCTAGAAGGATCCTTCGGTCTAAAATATTATCGATATATCGGTTCCAGGCTTCCTCTGATTGAAATATCCTGTTATCATTCTAGTCCTGTGGCCTAGAATCACTACTCTTACGTTTCTTAGAGGCCATCTACATATAAAGGAACCAAACAACTGATCAGGATACAAGTTATTCAAACTTCAAAAACTAGAAAATAAAACTGAAAACAACACTGGCCGCTTAGCGAGACATAATTCGCTTAGCGGGTCTTCACAAAAACGACACAGGAGTGCCGCTTAGCAGAAATTGCTATGGTCTAGTGTTTTCAAAATTGGCTTAGCTGGCGAGGAGCCCGCTAAGTCTAAGGTAAGCCGCATGGATTTGAGTTTAGCCAAGAATAAGCTGCGCTTAGCGGCACTAAACTGAGCAAAAATTTCACTAAGTTATGGGAGCTTAGCAAGTGAAACTCACTTAGCTCAGCGGATGCCACAACCAATTGTGCTTGGCTCAAGAATGCTCAGCTTAGCGCGTGGCTATCACAAAAAAAAAATGGTTAAGTTACCTAGGCTTAGCGATTTAGCCTCGCTTAGCCACAGGTAGTTCAGCAAGAGGATGAATGTTCATTCTCAAAGGATGAACTCGCTTAGCGCAGTAAGTGTGCTTAGCTGGTTCTTCAGATAAAGCTTATATACAATGAGTATTGATGAACTCGCTTAACGCAGTATTCTCGGTTAGCGAGTTCATCGCGTTTTCCAGAGAATGCAGAAAACACAACTCATTTTCTCGCACTTTTCAAGCCTCTAAAAGGCATATCAGACATGCAATGTGTGTGGCATACTCAATTCAGTATACAAGCTTACATAACCCTAATCTTAAAACTAATTCTAACAAAACATAAAAAACCTAAAAATCAAAAGCAACAGTTAAAGTCTTCTACCCTAAAGTTAAGACAAGAAAAAGAGAAAAAAGATCAAGGAACTTACTTGGACGGTGTATGATTGATGCTTCAAAGTCGAAAATGCACAAAGAGAGTACAAATGCAAAATATGCAAATTTTTGGAGAGAGAGAATGTAGAGGCGAGGTTTCTGTAATCTGGAAAATGTGAGTGTAACTATTGTTACATTCACTTAAGCAGTTTCGATACTTTCGCTTAGCGGACCGTTGCGCTAAGCGAGCAAGAGAGACATTTGGTTTCTAACCAGGCTCGCTTAGCGAACGTGCGCTTAGCCGATGTTTCAAATTCGAATTTTTTTTAATAAAAGCTCGGCTTAGTGTGAAAGTAAGTCCGCTTAGCGAGGTTTGCAGATTAGAAAAGCTGCAACTCTCGCTAAGCCTTGCTCTGGCCAGCTTAGCTAGAATGATGCATCTTAAGTACAAAGGAGCATGCGCTTAGCTGAGAGGTTCTTGCTTAGCGCTCATATTTCCGCAATGAATCTTGCTTAGCTGCCATGACTGGCACTTAGCTTTATCGACCTCAGTTATGGCCGTAAGGAATTGCGCTTGGCGATAATAGGCCTCGCTTAGCCACTGATAAGTTGTCACTTAGCGATCAGGCTGAAGCTTAGTTGAATTCAAATCGAATCGAAGTTAGCTTAGCTCAACCTTGGTAAGCTGCCAACTAAACTATCGATTGGACAACCTACACATTCTTCTGTTTTGCAGGTCACAGGTTGTACCATGTGTGGTGAAGCTCATGAGACAGGCCAATGCATTCCCACTGACGATAACACTCAAGAAATTCATTTCATGGGGAATCAGCAGAGGCAAGGGTACACTCAAGGAGGATTTTTAGGCTTCCAGCAAGGTCCTTATAATCAGCAAGGACAGTGGAGGACACACCCTGGCAACCAGTTCAATAAAGACCAAGGTGGATCCTCAAACAGGCCAATTCAACAAGGGCCTAACATCTTTCAGAGGACAACTAAGTTGGAAGAGACCTTGACTAAATTTATGCAGGTAACGATGTCAAATCATAAAAGTACTAAGTCAGCACTAAAGAACCTTGAAGTACAGATGGGACAACTGGCCAAGCAGATAGTTGACAAGTCATCAAACAACTTTGGAGCAAATACGGAAAATAATCCTAAGGAGGAATGCAAGGCTGTGATAACCAGGAGTAAAAGGTTTATGGAAGCTGAGGATGAAGAAAATGTGG
Organism: Glycine soja; assembly: GCF_004193775.1. Classification (NCBI taxonomy): domain Eukaryota; kingdom Viridiplantae; phylum Streptophyta; class Magnoliopsida; order Fabales; family Fabaceae; genus Glycine; species Glycine soja. Next base: position 25,850,923 of record NC_041012.1, on the reverse strand, counting down.
TAGACAAGGAGAAAAAGGGTGAAAAGAAAGGTGCTGAGGTTAAGAAAAATGATGTGAAAAGCAAAGAGAATCAGGAAAAGGGAAGAAAATAATGGTCCACAATAAAGAGATGGAGGACCAAGAAAAAGAAAAAGAAAAAGAAAAATAAATAGAAAATGAGAAAAATGAAAATGAAAAAAAATAAGGTTGCAAAGAAGAGTAGAAGTGGAAAGGCTGTGGAAGAGAGTGTGGAAGTACCATATCCTATGGTGTCGTTCAAGAAAGAAAAAAATCATCATTTGGCAAGATTTTTGGATATTTTTAGGAAACTGGAAATAACCATGCCCTTTGGCGAAGCTCTACAGCAGATGTCACTCTACTCTAAATTTTTGGAAGATATGTTGATAAGGAAGCACATGTACATTCATTAGGAAAACATCATAGTGGAAGGAAATTGTAGTGTTGTAATCCAAAAGATTCTTCCACCTAAGCACAAAGATCCTGGGAGTGTAACCATTCCTTGTTCAATAGGAGAAGTCAATGAGGGAAAGGCTCTGATTGATCTGGGAGCCAGCATTAATTTGATGCCACTCTCCACGTGCAGAAGACTGGGAGAGTTGGAGATTATGCCCACTCGAATGACTTTGCAATTAGCTGACCGCTCCATTACCAGGCCCTATGGAGTGATTGAAGACGTGTTGGTCAGGGTAAAGCATTTTATCTTCCCAGCAGACTTTGTGGTCATGGATATCTCTGAAGATATTGACATCCCTGTAATCTTGGGAAGGTCGTTCATGTTGACTGCAAGCTGTATAGTTGACATGGGGAAGAGAAAGCTGGAGTTAAGTTTTGAAGACCAAAAAATCGATTTCTACTTGTTTGTGGAAGACAAGCCTGCTCCACAACATAATGTTTGTTTGCAGGTAATGGGAGAAGGTCAAGAGATTCTGAAGGTGAGAACCAAAACATGAGATTTCCTAGAGAGGTAAAAGCGTCAAGCTAATGACGTTAAAAAAGCACTTACTGGGAGGCAACCTAATTTTAATCTTTGTTGCGTTTGTTTGTTTTTTTATGCATTTAAATCATTTGGAACTTGCTATCTAATCTGTACATAGGAGTATATCAGCCAATCTTTGAATGCGTAACATAAGGGTTTCAATTTCTTGGAAAAAGGACTGAAAAATAACTTAGAAAATCATTTTGAAAAACAGTCCTTTCGCTAAGCGCAAGCCTCGCGCTAAGCGCATCTCTGTTCATGTGCTAAGCCACGAGTCTTGAGCGCTTAGCGCCCAACCCTTGCATCTGAGGCTGATTTGGTCTGCATCGTATTCACTGGCTAAGCGTGAGACTTCGCCGCTAAGCTCATTTCGATGCGGCCAGAATTGGGTTTCATTGAGCTAAGCAAAACCTATCCCAACTAAGCCCAATTCCTTGCGACCATAGCAGCGCTGAGCGGTCCACCACTCGCTAAGTGCATGCCCCTCTGAATTCAAGATGCATTATATTCACTAAGCCAGCCCTGAGCCCGGCTTTGCGAGAGTTGCAAGAATTATTATCTACAGAACTTGCTAAGCGCGTTGCTTTGCGCTAAGCCAGCTAAAAAAAATCAGATTTTGAATTTCAAACTTGGGCTAAGCGCGCAGACCTGCTAAGTGAACCTCTTTGAGAAACCAAACGTCTCTCTGGCTCGCTTAGCGCGTTGACTCGCTAAGCGAGAGGCTCGAAAATTGCTGAAGTGAGTGTAACATCAGTTACACTCATATTTGCCCAGAATTTCTCAGAGCATTTCCTGCATTCTCTCTCCCTCCCAAATTTTTGTGCCTTGCATTCGTGCATTCTTTCTTGCATCTTCCGTTAATCTTCATGAATCAACAATCCAAGTAAGTTCCTCACTCTCTTTATGCTTTTCTTTTCTTGAACCTTAGGGTAGAAAACCATAGATTTTAACTTTGTATCTTTAGAGTTTTCATGTTATTAGATTAGGTAAAAATTAGGACTTTGTGTATGATTGTGCTGTGTAGATGGTTTTGCTGTTCTTGCATGTTTGATAATGCCTTTTAGAGGCTTAAAAAAGGAAGAAAATGATGTTCGTTTTCTGCATTTTTTCATGAAAACACGATGAACTCGCTAAGCATGCCTGCTGCGCTAAGCGAGTTCATCAAAATTGCTTGAATTTATACGTTTCCAGACGAACTCGCTAAGCGCGCCTGCTGCGCTAAGCAAGTTCATCTTTTTTTACATGAACATTCATCTGCTTGATGATGTACCTGTGGCTAAGTAAGGCTGATTTGCTCAGCCCATGTAACATAGTCAAATTTTGTGTTGCAAGTCGCGCACTAAGCCCAGCCTATCTGGGCTAAGCTCATTTCGTGGCGGCAGTTAGTGGGCTAAGCGAGGCTGATTCGCTAAGCCCACATAACATAGTTAAATTTCTGAAACTTGTGGTCTCGCTAAGCGTAGCTCTATTGAGCTCAACGTATATCTGTTGCGGCATCCATTAGGCTTAGGGGCAGGCACTCGCTAAGCCGATTATGCAGAATAGAAATTTTCTGCAACATACACTGAGCAACCCCTATGTTGCTAAGCGCTAGTGGTTATTTTTCGAAGGCGCGCTAAGCGGACCGTGTCTCGCTAAGCCGCCACTACTTATTTCAGTTTTATTTTTCTATTTTTAAACTTGAATAACTTGTGGTCTAATTAACTTTTTGGGTTCCTTTGTATTGCAAATGGCCTCTAGGAAACATAAGAGCATGGGTTCCAGGCCCACAGCTCAATATGACATAAGGAGCGCCTGAGCCCGACCATTAACTTGGCCTACATTAGGAAGAACTGTTGGAATGTTGATGATCTGACAGTTGCTTTTCGAGGGGCCAGGAGGGCAAGGGTGAGGCCATCTGATGTTTCTTCCTCTTCTGCTACACCAGCTCCAGCACCAGCACCAGCACCAGCATCTACATCTGCATGTAGAGTCCATGCTCTAAAGCATCTTTTAGGCACAAGTATTGGTGATGCAGAGTGTTCAGTCATGCCAAGTGCACTAGATCGTGCAAGTAGTATAAAATGGTAAGAAATGAGTATCGAAAAGAGATGTCTGGTGTGAAAAGATATATGTTGACTATGAACAGATATGTGAACTAACTATCAAAAGGAAAATCACATGAGTAGTGATGCGTAAAGACAAGTAGACAACACGTTGGTCTTCCTAATAGGTGCCTGATGTTAAAAGGATGTTCTCTACTTAACAATGCTCATGTGATCTATGGTGTCTCCTGAAATGCTAAACCGCGATTCCTCATGATAGTCTAGCCTAATCCCGATCAAGCATCATCCTCAGATTCCTCTTGTTGGACTAAACTCGATCAGAACTGCATTAAGACAAACATACAACAACTAGGTTATCGTACCCCGATCCCTCGTGATAATACGATAAACTAGCCCCGTCCTATCATGTTCTAAGAATCAGACCAATTTCCATTGTTGAATGATCCTAATGACACATACATCTACGTGATCAAGGCAAATGCACGGTAGAATGAAGTTCTGATAGCCCAGTGAACACACAAAACATCATTAAATAGATATACAGGTATTTACATCAAGTACCTACAAGGAAGAACCAACAGCAGATTTAGATCTCCATAACTGGGAAGCTTCCTTTACAACAAAGAGAAGAAAAAAAATGAAGGATTGAATAAATACAAGCGTAAGGATGTCTCCTCCACCTCTAGAACCTCACAATCACTCACGAACTCATCTCAAGCTCTTTGGACAGCTTCCTCTTCAAGCTTGGATCCTTGCAGGTCTTCACATAGCAAAATCTCTCAACTCTCTGGAACTTGGACCTTTCTCTCTCTAGATCTCTCTAGACATGTAAAAGCTTCAAGAAAAGGCCAAACTCCCTTAAAAAATTTGATTTCATGCTTAAATAGGTGGCTTTGTTTGTGCTTGCGCGCTTAGCGCAACTCTGAACTGCTTAGCGTGCATTAGTGAATTTCGGCTTAGCGCATTCTTTTCTTGCTCAGCGGATGGACTGAAGCGGTGCGCTTAGCGGGTGGACACTTCGCTCAGCGAACATGTACAGCTCATCCTTCTTCCAGATTCTTCCTCGCGCTCAGCCGAGGAGTGCTGCATTCAGTGGATGGCTCGCTAAGCCATAAGATTGGCTTAGCGAAAGGGTGAAAATCAGCACTTCACAAACTTGCCTAATTAACCTGAAATTGAGAGAAAATGATTATTAAACACACAAAATGGAAGTACTAAGTATTTATTACCTGTCTTTAACAAAAAGTAATTACAACACTACAAAATAACCATAAATTGGAGGAGTTTGATACAATTTACACAAGTTTTATACACAAAAGTTAGTCGTATTCATCGACTAACAACTCCCCCAAATTTACAGTTTTGCTTGTCCTCAAGCAAATAATGAACAGCTCACTGGTCCCCAAGTGACAATAACATGCAGTCACTATGTACAAAGGTGTATGTAACAAAAGTTACTAATTGCATGATAAGAGGGATCAGGCTAGTCTTTCGTATTTTCACGAGGGATCAGGGTACGATAACCTAGTGGTTGTATGTTTGTCTTAATGCGGTCCTAGCCGAGTTTAGTCCAACAAGAGGAATCTACAGATGATGCTTGATCAGGATTAGGCTAGACTATCATGAGGATTCGGGGTTTAGCATTTTAGGATACACCATAAAACACATGAGCATTGTTAAGTAGAGAATATCCTTTTAACATTAGGCACCTATTAGGAAGACCAACGTGTTGTCTACTTGTCTTTACTCATCATTACTCACGTGATTTTCCTCTTGATAGTTAGCTTACATACCTGTTCATAGTCAACACATCTCTTTTCACACTAGACACCTATTCATTGAAGTAGCTTTACCAAGTAACACAAGTTCCCTGAGAGTTCGATACTCGGTTCTTACCGTTTTATACTACTTGTGCGATCCGGTGCACTTGTCGTGACCGAACAAGTTTTTGGCGCCGTTGTCGGGGAACTTCTTTCTATTTGGAGAGTTAGTTCAGTCCTAGGTGTCTATTCTTTATTCTTCTGTAAATTGTGAATATTTACTTTCAATTCATATTTTTTTCTTTTGAGCTGGATAACCGTTTTTTCTGTTAGTGTTTTGTATGTATAGAATCTCTTATAGGTAGCCTAGTTATTCCGAAGAAATACAATCTCCTACCGTTGTATCATGAAGATTGTTATCTCTATTCCATTTATAAATTGTGATTTTGCTGGAGGAGAACATTACCAGGATAGTTGATATTTCTATTCTATAAATAAACCTGACTGGAGACAGGAGTCAACCATGTACAATTATCATGAGAAAGGAAGAACTCTTGATCTTGAAAGTGTTTTGGTAGACTTCATGATATATCAAGCTAGCTCTAAAGGTGATTGCTATTCAATGCAACAGCATGGAACCCAGTTTGAAAGGGACTATTCTTTTGCAGATTATCAATGGGAGTCAGAATGGCAACCTTATTGTCATACCCTAATTTCGTCCGGGGACCATCCGTTGTTGGGATGCGACCCTCGTTTGACCACTTCGAGGTATTTGGCACCCATCGTTAGGCAATTTGTGAAGTTCCAAGACATGTCGGAAGCCAAAAGAAAAGCGTCGTAGCACAATCCGTGAAGTTCCGTGACATGCCGGAAATTAAAAGGAAGTGTTAGTGTGCAATCCGTAAAGTTTTGTAACGTTCCAGAAGGCAAAAAGGGATGATTACGTAATCCACAAAGTTCCGCAACATTACGGAAAGAAAACAAGTATCGTTACGAAATTCGTAAGTTTCCGTAACTTTACGGAAAAAGAATCACCAAAAAAGGGCAGGGGGTGCATTTAGTAAAAATAAGGGTTCAAATAGCAACCATGGCCACTTGGGCTTTCCAGGATGTTCCTCCAGAAGGCGGTTTCTTTTGGAGGAAGCAACCTAGCTCGCCTGGGCGAGCTGGGTGGCAAGCATCTCCTTCCTTTTCCTATAAATAGGGGAAGGAGGGAAGACCAAAAATGTTCAACCCTCCTGGTATCTGAGATTCACTTAAAATTAGTGAGAAAAATGGTTTCCATGAAGAAAATCCAAGTTGAGGCGCTTCCGTAACGTTTCCGCAACGTTTCCGTGGGTGATTTCGCGAAGATTTTCAACCGTTCTTCGACGTTCTTCGTTCGTTCTTCGTCGTTCTTCGGTCTTCAACCAGTAAGTTCCCGAAATTGAACTTTTCAATTCATTCTATGTACCCTTAGTGGTCCTCATTTGTTTCACATGCTTTTATTTTCATTTCATTTACTTTTCATACCCCCTTTTGATGTATTTTAGTCATTTACTTAAGTCATTTTCTCGTCTAATCAAAAATAAAATAAATTTCCACCGATCATTTGAATTGTAACATCCGTTAATTTCTGTTAAAATGAAATCCGACCGTTCGGTCATGCCGTAACTACGTTGGAAACCAAAAAAAGGTAAAATAATAATATAATAATCAAAAATATCTTTTAGTAAATAAATCAAAAAAATCAATCGGACATTTTTCTTGGGGATTTCTCTTTCTTAATCGAATCAACTAATAACCAAAGTGAAACTAATGCTAAAATCAATTCATAAACCAAACTTTTTGTCATCGCCTAAAAAAGCCATTTTCAAAGGTCCAACGCCTTGAAATGGTCTTTTCCGCTTTTATTGGTTAAGTGTAAATTTCTAAAAGGCCTAAAATCAATATGTAACTTTGTTACCTCTTTCAAAAATAAAGAAATCATTAATGGTCCAATGCCTTAATGTTTTCTCACTTTTCAAAAGAATCGAAAGATTGTCTAATGGTCCAACGCCTTAAATGACCTTTCATTCAATAAAAACATATCTTGCAAAAAAGGATAAAAAATAACTTAACCAAAACGCTTTGTTCACAAAAGAACTACGTAGGTCTGATTTTCTCATCACAATTAAGGAATACGTAGGAGCAAAGGGAAACGCCCTTGTCGACCACAAAAAGATAAAAACATAAAAAGGCATAAAAAAGACATAAGAACGTAAAAAAGGAAAAGAATATAAATTGAAGTCATATTTGCACATTTGATTAAAGGCTGCCGTCTCTTATGACGGACACGTGTGGTGCAACACTCTTTTGTAAAATCACTCATGCACCCAACATCTTCATGATTTGTGTACATAGGGACTCATTAGGTAGGTTTGTTCTTATTTTTTGTTTCAATGCAAACCTAGGTGCTCATGTGGGACACCTTAGGTTTGTCGTAAATTTTTTTAGGAATAATCAACATGAAAATAAAGAAAAAGGTATGTATTATTCCATTACTTTCCTTAACTTTGTAAATAGTGATCAAGGCCTTCCCATGGGCCCTAAGAGAATAAAGGCCATTCCTGAGTGTCCTACTCCACCAAGTATAAGGGAAATTTGGGGCTTCAATATCTTAACAAACTTTTACAAAAAGTTTGTCCCATATTTTTCTATACTTGTAGCACCACTCATTGAGTTGGTGAGAAACTATATTCTCTCATGGGAAGATGACCAGGAAAGGGGTTTTCAGTCCTTACCATACTCTAACATACCCAACATCACTAATATATATGTTTTCATTCTTTTTATAGGTGTTGAGGAAAGAATCCATGAGTTTCAAGACCTCTGGATTTGAGGTCAAATCCTTTTCAAGGGGGAGGAAATGATGCAATCCTACCCCCCAAGGGCATTGGATAGAAGACTCCAAGAAGATTGGGCCAAAAATGCATGAGAAGGCCCTAGAGTTCTCATGAGCCTTAGGGTAGATTTTGGGCCCATGGGCTAAGTATGAGCCCACTTATCTTGGTACATATTAGATTAAGGTTTCATTAATTTTGGGCCTTGTATTTAGGGCTGCATAATGTAGGTAGGGTACCCTAGAAATATAGGATTTTTCAGCCCTTGTATTTTAGGGCACCTAGACTAGTTTTTGTATTAGGGGTAGTTTTGTAATTTCACATGCACTAAGTGGATATTTGATGTGTGTGGTTGGAAATAAATTTAATTGAATTGGTAGAAGCCCAATCCAATTAAATTTTAGAGGGGGAGGTGAGCATTTGCTTACTACACCCCATTGCCACATCATATAGTCACACTTTGTGCATGTCCTTCATGCTTTTCATGCCTCATGACACCTAAGCACACTTAGTGGAGAATCTTGGAATTGATCTTGGATTAGTGGGCTGAACCATAACTAAAATTCACTAATCATAATTAGTGAAATTTTGGCTCCAAAGTTTGGCTCCACAAATTCAATTTCAAATTCAAGTGAAATTTGAATTTCCCTCCAATTTTGTGTGACACTTAGGCTATAAATAGAGGTCATGTGTGTGCATTTTTTTTTAACTTTGATCATTTGAATATTAAACTTCAGATCTCAAAGCTCATTTGGAGCACAAAATTTTGTGCTCTTCTCTCCCTCTCCCTTCATTCATCTCCTTCTTCCTCCAAGCTCTTATCCATGGCCTCCTATGGTGGTGAGCTTTTTCTAGACTCATCTTCTCCTTGAAGTGGCGTCTCCTCTCTCTCTTCCTTCTCCATTCTGCTGCCATTCATCTTCCAAGAAGCAAAGGAATCCATTGATGAAGAAGATCCTAGGCCTACAAGCTCCAATGGATCTTGCATCACCAAGAGGGCTCGTAGGGAAGAGCACGGCCGGAACAAGTTCCGAGGGGCTCTGTAGCGTAGCAATAGCGAGCTTAAACTCTGAAGAGAGGAAAGGGACCAATCACGAGTAGACAGTTTGATCTTGAAAGATGAGTTGAAGGTTTGCTCGAGGTCCAAAAGAAACCTGTCTTAACGGTTATGCGAGACAGAGACCAACATGTTAGCCATCATTAGCAAGTACCAAGAAGAACTAAATCTAGCCATGGCCCACGAGCATAGAGTGGCAGACGAGTATGCCCAAGTGTACGCAAAAAAGGAGGCTAGAGGAAGGGTGATCGACTCGTTACACCAAGAGGCAACAATGTGGATGGACCGATTTGCCCTTACCTTGAACGGGAGTCAAGAGCTTTCCCGACTACTAGCCAAGGCCAAGGCAATGGCGGACACCTACTCCGCCCCCGAGGAGATCCACGGACTGCTCGGCTATTGTCAGCATATGATAGATCTAATGGCCCATATAATTAGAAACCGCTAGGGAACTTGTATTGTCACTTAGATCTTGACTAGTTATAACTTTTTGAATAAAATGAGTTTATCTCATGTTTTTACTCCAAAAGTCAGTGCGAATCAAATCACTTTCGCATTTTATCTCTAGCACGCATTCATATCATGCATCGCATAAACATCTCTTCATGGCATCATAATGAACATATCATTCTTGCAATTGTCCGTTATCATATTCCAGCCTCACATTTTGCACGAGTCATTGCATCATCATGCATATGCGTTCAACATACTTTTTGTTCTACAAACTGCATACCTTTTGTTTTCATGTTCGCTCATGCATGATCCTTGCATTTTCCTCTACAAAACAAAAACAAAAAGGGAAGCATGAAAATTCATGATGCATTCTTAGTTGCATATGTTCGGTACCATGAGCCAACCATGTTGGGATCATAAACTCGTTTCACTTAAAAAACAAAATGATTGAACATGGTACCTAATGCATGGTTAACTAGGAAACGATGTTTCTTCGGGCTTCCCAATTTCATAATTACATTTTCCATGCACCGCTTAAAGTATGCCCGAGTCATTCATCCCTATGAAAGGTTGTTGAAGTATTGGTGATCAGAATTGCCATTCCTTGGATTATAGGGTTGAATTAAGCTCATGCTTTTTCGAAAAAAGTTCATCAAGTCAAGTTGAAGTATGGAAGTAACCATCTTGCACAAATTGGGGCAAAAGATGAATCGAGTTACATCACTGCTTCGTCTACTGCCAAACACATTTAGGACTGTTGATGTCCTTGTTACTTCCAGTTTCACCTTGACCAAGATGTCATGGATCATGTTGAAAAATCTAAATTGATTCAACCCCATGTCCTGCGTAAAATTCGCAATACTTCAACTGTGTATCATTCGCATACATCCATGCTTTTCATTGGTTGCATTGCTCATTCTTTCCTTGAAAAAAAATAAAAAAAATAAAAAAATAAAATAAAAATGAACTTAATCATTGTCAACCAAAAGAAAAGAACACACTTTACGGCGCCCTTACCAAACTCGTGCTAAAGCTAGAGTAATGAGTGAAGTAGAGGAAGTGCAAGAACAGATCAAGGCTGACATGGAGGCCATGAAAGAGAAAATGGCCACAATGATGGAGGACAATATGAGCATGAAGGAGATAATGGAGGTCAATGCGGCTGCATTGCTGAGGTGAACCCGATGCCCCCATCTGGCCTCAACCAAATGAATCATCCAACCTCAAATATGGTAGGCAAAGATTTGAGAAGTAGGGACGACCCCCATGATGTGCAAATTCAAAACAAGCACGCCTTCCCGCCATATGGCCTGCCTCCCAACTGTACACCACCCAATGTGGCGTACACTTCAAGTGAGAATGTCAATAACTCCACTCCTATACCCATTGAGAGCCAACAACCCCAAACTGATCATGCACATGTCTCTTAAACCGTGGGGGAGACACATGAAATTCCCCACCACAATCTAGCCGACTTCGAGCCTTGCCTCGGATATACCACTGGAGGGCAAGCAGTTGGTGGTATACCCATGCCAAACACTTTGGAGGGCCCTCAGTTTCGCCCACAACCACAACCCTTGCATTTTGCGGTGGGAAAAGCCCCTCCTACTATGGCTGAAAAGGGAAAGTTGGATCATATAGAGGAAAGGCTCAAGGACATTGAAGGAGGCAAAGATTGTGCCTTTGCTAACCTAGAAGAGTTGTTCCTAGTACCCAAACATGGTCATTCCCAAGTTCAAGGTGCCGGACTTTGACAAGTACAAGGGGACGACTTGCTCCAAGAACCATCTAAAGATGTATTGTCGGAAGATGGGGGCATACGCAAAAGATGAGAAACTACTGATACATTTTTCAAAGAAAGTCTTACTGGGACAACTGTCACCTGGTATACTAACTTAGGAACCTTCCTGAGTCCATTCTTGGAAGGACCTAATGGTTGCCTTCGTTAGGCAGTGTCAGTACAATTCTGATATGGCTCCGGATAGGATGCAACTACAGAACATGTGCAAAAAGGGGGCATGGATCTTTCAAAGAATACGCCCAAAGGTGGAGGGATCTGGCAGCCCAAGTGTTTCCCTCAATAACGAAGAAAGAAATAATAACAATGATAGTAGACATTTTACTAGTGTTCTATTATGGAAAATGGTGAGTTACACGCCTTCACGCTTTGCGGATTTGGTCTTCGCTGGCGAAATGATCGAAGTGGGTCTAAAAACAAACAAATCTGATCATCATGCTTTGATAAATGCAAAAAAAACTGGGGCAAATGAAGATGGTGAAAATGAGGGAGAAACCCATGCTGTGACTGCCATTCCTATACAGCCAAGTTTCCCACCAACCCAACAATGTCATTACTCAGCCAATAACAAAACCTTCTCCTTACCCACCACCCAGTTATCCACAAAGGCCATCCCTAAATCAACCACAAAGCCTGTCTACCACACGACCAATGCTAAACAACACCTTTAGCACAAACCAAAACACCAACCAAGAAATGAGTTTTGCAAAAAAAAAAACCTGTAGAATTCACCCCAATTCTGGTGTCCTATGCTGGCTTGCTTCATATCCACTCAATAATGCAATGGTAGCCATAACCCCTGCTAGGTTTCCTCAACCTCCATTTTTCCGAGGATACGACTCGAACGCAACGTGTGCTTGTCATGGAGAAGCCCCGGGGCATTCCATTGAGCACTGTATGACCTCAAAGCATAAGGTGCAAGGTCCAATTGATGCGGGCTGGCTGAAATTTGAGGAGAATCGCGTGTAAATCCTAACATTGACAAGCGACACCACACATGGGGCAATTTTGAAAGCTGTTGTTAGATGTCTCTAATGACTCATCAGGATTTTCAAGTTTATGCCACAGTTACAACGCTAAATAAATGGATAAATTTGAAATCTTTGTCCCTCATCCTCTCGTAATTACATCTTTGCTTCCACTGGAATGTGGGTGCAAGCCATTGGTTTGTTTGCTCGAGCGACATGCGCTCCTGAGTGCTGACTTCCAAGACCGTTCAATCAAAAGTTACTCGTCTTGCACGTTGGTGGGGGTGCCGTAAAACAACGAGTAAAGTTCAAAACAAATAAGTTTCAAAATAAAAAAAAAATTCAAAAAGAAAAAAACGCATTTGACTGACTGTGTTTCCAAAACGTTCATGTGACCTCATTTTATCATTCCGGAAAGTTTTTCTTTTTAGAGAGAAGTGAGTTATCAAGAATAGGATGATGGACAAATGGCCTCAGTTATCTTAAGAAATGGGGGGTTGAATTAAGATACAAAGACTATTCCCCAATTAAACTTTCACTCTCTCTTTTTGGATTAACAATTCACCCTTAACATGAATTACTCAAAAGACAATTCAAAATAAACTTCTTTAAAGCAAAAGATAAATAGCAATAAATAAAAGACGTTTAAGGGAAGAGAGGAATGCAAACTTGATTTATATTGGTTCGGCCACTTCCCGTGCCTACGTCCAGTCCTCAAGCAACCCACTTGATATTTTCCACTCTCTTTGTAAAACTCCTTTTACAAAGTCTGAACCACACAAGGAAAACCCTTCCCTTGTGTTCAAGAATCCTCTACAACAAGAGACCCACGGTCTCTTAATCCCTTTTCAGAAATAAGAAGAAGAGAAGAAGAAATCTCTCTTAAAAGAGATAGATTGTACAATGAAGATCAATCAAAATTCCTTATTGAATATGCAAGTGGTTGACCAAGGCATCTTTTTGAGAAGATAAGACATTTCAGTTCAGAAAAACTCTCTTAATCTTTCGAGAGGATAAAACCATTTTGGGCAATGAAAACTCTCTTTAAATTCGTGTTTCCAAGTCACCTTTGATGGCCATTCATAAAACATTTGAATAGATGTGACTCTTGGAAATTATTTTCTGAAAATCCCCTCTGGTAATCGATTACAAGACTTGTGTAAATGATTATAGGTTTTGAAATTTGAATTAAAACGTTCAATAAACTGCTAGTAATTGTCATACCCTAATTTCGTCCGGGGACCTTTGCTTGATGACATGCGACCTTTCTTTGGTCCTTGTGAGGTGCTTGGCATCCATCATTGGGCAATTTGTGAAATTCCAGGACATGCCGAAAAACCAAAAAAAATATATTGATGCACAATCCGTAAGTTTCCGTGACACACCGGAAATCAAATGGAAGCATCGTTGCATAATTAAGTGAGGTTTCGTAACATTTCGTAAGTCAAAAGGGGGATGATTATGTAATCCGCAAGGTTCCGTAACATTACGGAAAGAAAACAAGTATCGTTACGAGATTCGTAAGTTTCCGTAACTTTACGAAAAAAGAATCACCAAAAAAGGTAAGGGGGTGAACTTATCAAGATAGGGGTGTAAATAGCAATTCAAATCTAGGCCCTTCTAGAACATTTTGGAAGTTGGGTTGCTTAAGGAGGAAGCAACTGGGCGGCAAGCTCCTCCACGTTTTTGAAAAATGGTTTTCGGGGCTTCCGCGGCTTCCGTAATACTTCCGTAAAATTTCCGAAAACCTTGGGTAAGCATATTCCACTTAACATTGGTGAAAGGGAAGAGAAAAAAAGATGAAAATCAAATTCGAAAACAGTTCCGTAAGGCTTCCGTAACTTTTCCGTAAAATACGAAAATGGGGGTGAACTTAGTAATTCGGGTGCGCTTAGAAATCTTCTTCATTAAGTCTTTGGGCGGCAAGCACCTCCCTTTTTTTCTATAAATAGGGGAGGGGGGAGCTGTTTCAAAATGTTCAAGACCCCTTTGGCTATGCATTTCGGCTATTTTGGGCAAAAAACACGTTTTCCTGAAGAAAAATCAAGTCGAAGTACTTCCGTAACGCTTCCGTAAGCGATTCTGTGGAAATTCTTCATCGTTCTTCGTCGTTCTTCACCGTTCTTCATCCGTTCTTCGTTCGTTCTTCGTTCTTCAACGGGTAAGTTTTCGAATCCGAGACTTTCAATTCATTTCTTGTTTTGTGTACTTTCACTTTAATTTCGTTTACTTTCAGTTTTTTTTTCTTCCGTTTTTAACGTGCTTTAACCATTTATTTAAGCCGTTTTCTCGTCTAATAAATGATAAAATGAATTTCAACCGATCATTTGTGTTGTAATCTCGTTTAATCACTGTTAAAACGAAATCTAACCGATCGTTCACGCTATAACCTCGGTTAAACCAAAAAAAGTAAAATAATAATAAAATAATCAAAATATCTTGAAAAATAATAATAAAATAATCAAAATATCTTTGAATAAAATAATAAAAAAAATCAATCGGACGTTTTTCTTTGGAAGTTTCCTTGAATGAATTGATTAATAACCAAAGTGAAACTAAGACTAAAATCAACTCACAAATCAAGTTTTTTTCCGAAAAATCACTAAAAACCGTTTTAAGGTCCAACGCCTTAAACGGTCCTCTTTGCTTTTATCGGTTAACATGGACCGTTCAAAAGCATAAAATCAACATGTGACTTTACCGCTTTTGCAAGAACTACGTAGGTCTGATTTCCTCATCGCAATTGAGGATACGTAGGAGCAAAAGCCCCGCTTTTGTCGACCACCCCAAGAGATCGTTAATGGTCCAAATGCCTTAACGTTTCTCTCCTTTCAAAAACAAGAGATCGTTAATGGTCCAATGCCTTAACGTTTCTCTCCTTTCAAAATCAAAAGACCGTTTAATGGTCCAACACCTTAAATGACCTTTTGTTCAAATAAAAAACATATTTTGCAAAAAAGACAAAAAACAAACTTAAACCAAACACTTTGTTCCGAAAGAACTACGTAGGTCTGATTTCCTCATCGCAAATTGAGGAATACGTAGGAGCAAAGGGAAACACCCTTGTCGACCACAAAAAGAGAAAATATAAAAAGGGTATGAAGGATATAGAGACATAAAAAGGGAACATAAAAAATCAAAGTCATGTTTGCACATTCGATTAAAGGCTGCCGTCCCTTGGGGCGGACGTGTGGGGTGCTAATACCTTCCCCGTGCGTAAATACAACTCCCGAACCTTTCACTTAAAAGTTCGTAGATCGCGTCTTTTCCGGTTTTTCCGACGTTTTCCTCAAATAAACGTTGGTGGCGACTCCGCGCGTATTCCTTTCGTGGAACACGCATCCCGCGAGTCACGCGTCGCCCTCCCGCCGAAGGGTAGGTTGCGACAGTTGGCGACTCCGCTGGGGACTGTTTTTAGAGAGTTAGGCCATTTAATCTTGTGCAAATTTTGCCATGACTTACTCCTTTGTTGGCTTCCCCTTATTATGTTCTTGTATATATAACTCTTTGATTCTTTTAGTGCATTTTTTTTTGTATGCATGAGGTAAATATTTATTCATTTGATGCACACAAACACTAACACTATTTGCACACACGGTGAGTTGAAAAAGGGCCCTATACCCGGGTTCGTGGGAACATAAGGAGTGGAGGTGAATCCGTGATCATGCTAGGTCTCCGACTTGCTTGATTACAGTGAACCCTCATCTAGAGTTTTTCTCTTTGAAAACATATTGTTGCTAGTAGTCCCTACTGCTGCAGTATGTTCTTCGAAGGGGATGATACCTCTAGAAACCATCAAGAGAGATATGACTACCTTGGGGGTTATCACTAAAAGCCTAGTTAGCTCTCTCCCTTATAGGTCCCTTAAATAGGGGCACGGAGCAAACACGCTGCGTGCCATTTTTCACACTGCCATGCATAAGTATCATATACCCTTTTGCTTATATTTGTTTGTGAATATTGTCGTACTATGTACATCCCCGTGTTGTGCCTTTGCATATGCATCATGCATGGGTTTCGTCTTTGATCCCCTCACTTTAGCAAACCGACGGAGGGTCCGTGTCGCCTTCTTAAAAAACATACGTTGGGTGCCATGCTGCCCAAACGTTGTATCCAAGAAGGAAACAATTTCTCGGTCTCCCGTATTCGTAAATTGCATCTGTGTCATATGCATTTTTTCATGCATTCATCCATTCCACCCATGATAGATGTCGGAGTTTTGATTCGGACTAGATTTTATTTAACTTTAGTAAAACATGGGATCAAGTCAAAAGCCTTCGCTTAAAAAGAGGTTCTATCAAGTCAAAATCAAGAGCTTAGAGGTCACTAGTTTACGAGAGTTGGGGCAATTAATGGGTCAACTTCAACAGCAAGCCTTCCGCAAAGACAATGGTAAGATTTGGGACCTAGCTAGGGTAGAAGTCTCCATGGAACCGATTGCATCCCTTTCCCAGTATTATGACCAACCCCTAAGGTGCTTCACATTTGAGGACTTCCAGCTAGTGCCGACTGTGAAAGAGTTTGAAGAAATCCTGGGATGCCCACTGGGAGGAAGGAAGCCATATCTTTTCTCTGGGTTCTATCCCTCCACGACAAGAGTTGCCAAGGTGGTGAAAATCTCAGCACAAGAGTTGGACCGTGTAAAGCAAAACAGGAATGGGGTAGTCGGAGTACCAAGGAAGTGTTTGGAGGAAAGGGCAAAGGCCTTGGCAAATCAAGGCGAATGGGCTTTCTTTTATTGACATCTTGGCGCTTTTGATCTTTGGAGTTGTCCTCTTTCCGAATATGGAAGGGTTAGTGGACCTAGCAGCGATTGACGCTTTCCTCGCCTTTCATCATGGCAAGGAAAGCCCGGTCGTCGCCATTTTGGCCATGTATGACACGTTCGACCGGGGATGTGAAAAGAGCAGCGCAAGAATTGTTTGTTGTGCACTGGCTCTCTATGTGTGGCTGGTTTCACACCTTTTTTCTCCAAGAAGGTGGGCCCGTCTATCCGCTACAAGGTCACCGCTCGTGCGTCGAAAAGGGAAAGGGTAATTGATTCATTGCACCAAGAGACAACAATGTGGACGGACCGATTTGCTCTTACTTTGAACAGGAGTCAAGAACTTCCCCCATTGCTAGCCAAGGCCAAAGCAGTGGCGGACACCTACTCCGCCCCCGAGGAGATCCACGGACTTCTCAGCTATTGTCAGCATATGATAGACTTAATGGACCATATGATTAGAAACCGCTAGGAAGTTTGTATTGTCGCTCAGATCTTGACTAGTTATAACTTTTTGAAAAAAATGAGTTTATCCCACGTTTTTACTCCAAAAATCAGTGCGAATCAAGTCACTCCCACATTTTATCTCTAGCATGCATTGTATGTTGGTCTCGTCCTTTGTCACGGGAAGCCAGAAGGTCCATATCACCTTCTTAATTGTACACATGGGGCACTGCGCCCCCAAATGCGCAAGTAAGAAGAGATAATTTTCCGGGCTCTCGTGTCCGTAAAATGCATTCATATCATGCATCGCATAAGCATCTCTTCATAATATCATAATGAACATATCGTTCCTGCATTTGTCCGTTATCATATTCCAGCCTCACATTTTGCATGAGTCATTGCATCATCATATGCGTTCAACATACTTTTTGTTTGCTCATACATGATCCTTGTATTTTCCTCTACAAAACAAAAACAAGAAAAAAGGGAAGTACGAAAATTCACGCTGCATTCTTAGTTGCATATATTCGGCACCATGAGCCAACCATGTTGGGATCATAAACCCATTTCACTTAAAAACAAAATGATTGAACATGGTACCTAATGCATGTTTAACTAAGAAAGGATGTTTCTTCGGGCATCTCAATTTCATAATTACATTTTCCATGCATAGCTTAAAGTATGCCCGAGTCATTCATCCCTATGAGATGTTGTTGAAGTATTGGCGATCAGAATTGCCATTCCTTGGATTACGGGGTTGAACCAAGCTCATGCTTTTACAAAAAGGTTCATCAAGTCAAGTTGAAATATGGAAGTAACCGTCTTGCAAAATTGGGGCAAAAGATGAATCGAGTCACATCACTGCTTCGTCTACTGCCAAACATATTTAGGATTGTTTATGTCCTTGTTACTTCCAGTTTCACCTTGACAAAGATGTCATGGACCATGTTGAAAATCTAAATTGATTCAACCCCATATCCTGCGTAAAAATTCGCAATACTTCAACTGTACATCATTCGCATACATCCATGCTTTTCATTGGTTGCATTGCTCATTGCATTCTTTCGTTGAAAAATAAAATAAAATAAAATAAAATGAACTTAATCATTGTTATCAAAAAGAAAAGGACACGCTTTACGGCACCCTTACTGAACTCGTGCTAGAGCTAGAGTAATGGGTGAAGTAGAGGAGATACAAGAGAAGATGAAGGCCGACATGGAGGCCATTAAAGAGAAAATGGCCACAATGATGGAGGCCATGATGAGCGTGAAGAAGATAATGGAAGCCAATGCGGTTGCAATTGCCGCTACCAGCGTTGTTGCTAAGGTGAACCCGACGTCCCCATCCAGCCTCAAGCAAATGAATCATCCAACCTCAAATATGGTAGGCAAAGATTTAGGAAGTACGGGCGGCCCCCATGATGTGCAAATTCAAAACGAGCACGCCTTCCC
Source organism: Glycine soja (assembly GCF_004193775.1). Taxonomy (NCBI): domain Eukaryota; kingdom Viridiplantae; phylum Streptophyta; class Magnoliopsida; order Fabales; family Fabaceae; genus Glycine; species Glycine soja. The sequence goes on along the minus strand of NC_041012.1, from coordinate 25,832,345 downwards.
GTCATATGGCTTGCCTCTCAACTATACGCCACCCAATGTGGCGTACACTCCCAATAAGAATGTCAATAACTCCACTCCTATACCCATTGAAAGCCAGCAACCCCAAACTGATCATGCACATGTCTCTTAAACCGTGGAAGAGACCCATGAAATTCCCCATCACAATCTAGCCGACTTCGAGCCTTGGCTCGGATATACCACTGAAGGGCAAGCAGTTGGTGGTATACCCCTACAAAACCCTTTGGAGGGCCCTCAGTATCATCCACAACCACAACCCTCACGTTCCACAGTGGTTAAAAACCCTCATAACTATGGCAGAAATGGGAAAGCTGGATCATCTAGAGGAAAGGCTCAGGGCCATTGAAGGAGGTGAAGATTATTCCTTTGCTAACCTAGAAGAGTTGTTCCCAATACCCAATATCATCACCCCTCCCAAGTTCAAGGTGCTGGACTTTGACAAGTACAAGGGGACTACTTGCCCCAAGAACCATCTAAAGATGTATTATCGGAAGATGGGGGCATGCGCAAAAGATGAGGAATTGCTGATACATTCCTTCCAAGAAAATCTTACTAAGGCAGTGTCAGTACAATTCTGATATGGATCCGGATAGGATGCAACTACAGAACATGTGCAAAAAGGGGGACGGATCATTCAAAGAACACGCCCAAAAGGTGGAGGGATCTGGCGGCCCAGGTGGTACCCCCAATAATGGAAAGGGAGACGATAATCGTGATGGTAGACACATTATCGGTACTCTACTATGAAAAGATGGTGGGCTGCGCACCCTCAAAGCTTTGCAGATTTGGTCTTCGCCAGTGAAAGGATCAATGTGGGTCCAAAAAGAGGCAAATTTGATCATCCTACTAGGACGACTGAGAAAACTGGGGCAAATAAAGAGGGTGAGGATGAGGGAGAAACCCATGCTGTGACTGCCATTCCTGTACGGCCAAATTTCCCACCAACCCAACAATATCTTTACTCAGCCAATAACAAACTTTCTCCTTACCCACCACCCAGTTATCCACAAAGGCCATCCCTAAATCTACCACAAAGTCTGTCTACCGCACTTCCAATGACGAACACCACCTTTAGCACAAACCAAAAACACCAACCAAGAAGTGAATTTTGCAGCGAGAAAGCTTGTAGAATTCACCCCAATTCCAGTGTCCTATGCTGACTTGCTCCCATATCTACTTGATAATTCAATGGTAGCCATAACCCTAGCCAAGGTTCATCAACCTCCATTTCTCCGAGAATACGACTCGAACGCAACGTGTGCTTGTCACGGAGAAGCCCCGGGGCGTTCCATTGAGCATGGTAGGGCTCTGAAGCGTAAGGTGCAAGGTCTAATTGATGCGGGCTGGCTGAAATTTGAGGAGAATTGCATGTAAATCCTGACATTGACAAGAGATGCCACACATGGGGCAATTTTGAAAGCTGTTGTTAGGTGTCCCTAATGACTCATCAGGGTTTCCAAGTTTATGCCATTATTGTAAACCACAGCTACAATGTTAAATGAAATGGATAAAGTTGATATCTTTGTCCCTCATCCTCTCACAAACGCATGTTTGCTTATTCAACTTTCATCGGAATGTGGGTGCAAGCCATTGGTCTGTTTGCTCAAGCGACCTGCGCTCCTGAGTGTTGACTTCCAAGACTGTTCAATCAGAGATTACTTGTCTTGCACGTTGGTGGGGGTGCCGTAAAAAAACGAGTAAAGTTCAAAACAAACAAGTTTCAAAATAAAATAAAATAAAAGTGTTCAAAAAGAAAAAAAAAACATTTGATTGACTGTGCTTTCAAGACGTTCATGTGACCTCATTTTATCATCCTGGAAAGTTTGTCTTTTTAGAGAGAAGTGAGTTATCAAGAATAGGATGTTGGACAAATGGCCTTAGTTACCTTGAGAAGAAGAGGGGATTGAATTAAGATACGAATATTATTCCCCAATTAAACTTTCACTCTCTCTTTTCGGATTAACAATGCACATAGGGACAACCCTTCCCTTGTGTTCAAGAATCCTCTACTACAAGAGACCCATGGTCTCTTAATCCCTTTTCAGAAATAAGAAGAAGAAATCTCTCTTAAAAGGGATAGATTGTACAATGAAGACCAATCAAAATTCATTATTGAATATGCAAGTGGTTGACCAAGGAATATTTTTGAGAGGATAAGACATTTCAGTTCAGAAAAACTCTTGATCTTTCGAGAGGATAAAACTGTTTGGGCAATGAAAACTCTCTTTAAAACATTTGAATGGCCGTTCATAAAACATTTGAATAGATATGTCTCTTGGAAATTATTTTCTGAAAATCCCCTTTGGTAATCAATTACAAGACTTACGTAATCGATTACAGGTTTTAAAAATTTGAATAAAAACATTTTTAACTACTGGTAATCGATTACCAGAGAGCAAATCTCAAATTGAAATGATAGAATTCTTTGGTCAAACCTTTGTTTGTTTCAATTTGGAAACTTCTTCCTAAAGATTCTAAAGAGATCAAACTTGATCATATATCTTGATTTTCTTGGATAAAACTTAGAAGCACTTGATCCTTTAGCATCATCAAGACATCAAAACATCTTGCTTCTACATAGGAGTCATTTGACTTAATCCATCAACTGAAAGATCCTTCAATTATTTCTCGTCCTTGGAAAATTCTTTTTGCAAGAATCAACTGCTTCTTTCATTCTTCCTCACTACGAGGTTGTGAAAACAAGACAACAATTGGTACCTCTAAGCCCTACACTGGGGCAACGAAAGGCACCATGCAAAAACTTCAAGCGAACCTAGGGGCAGATTAGAAGTTCTCACCCAATAGGTTCCCTCCTACAAGGTCATGACGAAAGGCAACGATTGATACCTCAAAGCCTTACACTGGGGCAATGAGGGGCACCGTGCATGAGCCTCAAGTGAACATAGGGGCCGGTCAAAAGTTCTCACCCATCGATGTTTTTAACAAAAAAAGGGGGACAAACCCTAGGATTTCATTGGATTGATCAAACATCAAACGACTCCATTGCCGTCGCTCCAAAATGGTCAAGTGACTAAATCAAACAGAACACATACTCTGAGGGAGTTCCTGGAGAGATTTGCAAAAAGATAGGATGAGGTTGCATGAATTATCACCTCTTTCAAAAGGACAGTCAATCTGTGTTTTCCAAAAAAATTAAATCAAAATCAAAATCACAAAATAGGGAAAGAATGTCATGAACGTTGTACAAACTTTCCATTACATTGCATTGTTTCATATGAAGTCTGCATTTACCGCATTTCAAGACAAAGGTTGCATGCATCTGCATCCCTAAAAATCATGTTAACTGCATAGATTTCCTACATCCAATATCCAGTCGTGTGGATTTGGGATGACCGACCCTCTCGATGAGTCGATCTCTTGCTTTCTCATAAGGGTGAACCCTTGGGTACTAGTACCCTTGTCTCCAGAGGACTACACGTCCTCACCTTCAGAGGGCTACACGCCCTCGCCATCAGAGGACTGCATGTGCTCACCTTCGTAGGGCTACACGCCCTCACTTTGAGAGGACTACACGTCCTCTCCATCAGAGGGCTACACGCCCTCACCTCCAGAGGACTACACGTCCTCGCCTTGAGAGGGCTGCACGCCCTCACCTTTAGAGGGCTACGTGTCCTCATTTTCAGTGTGCTCGACATCCACACCTTAAAAGAATTTAAGGTCCTCTGCCCTTAAATGCTTAACCGAGACTTGCACTTCCGGTTAAGGGGCCAGTAGTTTCCTTTTAACGGTTCCTGGGCCACCCCCTGATATTGGAGGAGGGCCAACTGTGCGAGCACAACCAGAGAGGGAGGCTATCACACAGCTACTATGCATACCGGGGCAAGATTTCACCTGTGCCGCTGCAAAGAGACGAGTGCGGATCATGCGCACCAACATGACCACTCTTACACAGATATAGATGACATTGCTACTTAGCAACATTCTGCCCAGCGACCGTAATGCCAATCTCCCCCTGCAAAAGTATCAGTTGGTCTGTGTCGTCCCGACATGGGTAAGTATGCATATGGTTCAAACTAATTTCTGATGCCATCTATTGTTTGCAGGGATCGCACCCACAAAGACACCTAGTGGACCTGAAGAAGTCCAACAGGGTCCTGGGGTTTCCAGCTCTGGTTACGGGCCTCTATCAGTCCTACAGGGTGCCCGTACCCCCCCTAGCAAGGTCATGCCATCCCGACATAGGTGAGTATGCATATGGTTCAAACTAATTTCTGATGTCATCTATTGTTTGCGGGGATCGCGCCCGCAAGACATCCAGTGGACCCGAAGAAGTCCAACAGGGTCCTAGGGTTTCCAGCTCTAATTACGGGCCTCTGTCATTTCTACGGAGTGCCCGTCGACCCCAGCAAGTTCATCAGGCCCCTATTAATCGGGCTTTCATCAAGAAGTACTGCGCCCTCAGGCAGACGCAGGGCGAGACACCACAGTAGCATTAGGATAGCCGGTAGCGGGCAATAGACGCACCGCCATCACCTCTAGAGTTCACCTCTGCTCATCCACAAAAAGGTTTGAGTATTGCCTACACCACATGGCCGGCCAATAGGCGACCAAGTCCAAAGCCAAAGGTAAGCAAAGTACTAGGTCAGTGACCGACAAGTCATAAGGCGTCCAGCTAAAGACGTTAAAGAAGCGCTACTAGGAGGCAACCTAGTACCTTTTGAATCTATGCTTGTTATTTGATCACTTTTTATAGTAGGACGCACCTAGTTGCTCATGATCCTGGGGATTTAAATAAAACAAGCGCAAGCTCGGAAGGTAGTCATACCTCACAAAATATATATATGTATGTTTAGGTAGAGAGATACCTTAGATGTGCATGTATGTAAACAAAAAAATACTTCACAAAATATATATTTGTATGTTTAGGTAGAGAGATACCTTAGATGTGCGTGTATGTAGCAAAAAAATACCTCACAAAACATATATATGTATGTTTAGGTGGCAAGATCCCTTGGATATGCATGTATATAGCAAAAATACCTCACAAAAATATGCACATGTTTAGGTAGCAAAATACCTCATGAAAAAAAAAAGAAGAAAAAAAAAAACAAACAAGAAAAAGAAATAAACAAATGATAATGAAAAAAAAAAGAAGGAGAAAAAAGAAAAAATAAGTTGTCAAGCTGAAAAACCAACATGCTTTTGAAAAGAGATGACTTCCAACTTTTCTTTGGAAAAATTCACTGATCATAACTAGTTTTTGAAAAAATGTGTATATACCTGAAGGGTGAATGCTGTGAAGATTTTCCCAGACGCCCAAAATGGACTCGGATGAATGCACAAATTGATAAAAGAACATATTTTGGAAACGTTGGGTTGACTAAAATAGAGGAAATGAATCCTGAGCCCTAGCATCACATGACCATAAAAATTTGACACTTGAGTGTCCGCATAGGTGCATGCATAACCAGTTTTGCATAAAATTTCCAAATCATCATTTTTGCATTTGTGTCATGGAAATAATGTGGGGCATCCCTTTTATCCTTGAGCCAAACCAAACCCCGACATGTATCATGTTTAGCCATTCTACAAACCTTGAGCCAAAATCCTGACTCACCATAAACCTTACCCTCGGAAGCAAAAAAAAAAAAAAGAAGGAAAGGAAATTTCCAATCAAAGAGAAAGCAAAAAAGGAAGGAAAGGAAATTCCCAATCAAAGAGAAAGCAAAAAAGGAAGGAAAGGAAATTCCCAATCAAAGAGTGGGAGAAAGAGAAAAAAGAAAAAGAAAGGAAATTCCCAATCAAAGAGTGGGAGAAAGAAAAAAGAAAAGAAAGAAAATTCCCAACCAAAGAATGGGAGAAAGTAAAAAAGAAGGAAGCTCCTGGTCAAAGAAACCAGAAGAAATGTGCAGAGAGGTCTTTGGACCAGACAATATCTGAACAGTACAGAATTGTCATCAAATGAACAAAAGAAAGAAAAGGAAACCATGACCTAAAGTGGTCTTCTCCCTTTGATTACCAACCAAAATCCTGTGCGTCGGTGACTTGTTCGCCTCGCGCAAAACCAAAACAGAAAAAGAAAAAGCCAGAAAAATCAAAAGCCAAAAACATACAAAAGCCGAAAAAACCGCCAAAAGAACCCATTCCCAAGGGAAGCCCTGTTGATCCATGATCACGCATGTAATTTTTGATTTGATAGGAAATAATTTGCAAAGTCAAGTCATGACATATCTATGGTTCGGAATTAGGATGAAACACTTACCTGTGCGAGATTGATACACTTTGAGTGGATTTCTTCTATTTTTGTCGAACCCGGTGTTTCCTCTAAATGGTCATTTAGAAACGAAATGCTAACATCCAAAATCTCATTTATGGTTATGGGAGATTTCATCAGCAGACTCTCCTTCCCCGGTAGACGCATTGTTTTTCACTCAAAAAAAAAAAAAAGCATATGCTGCTCTAAATCAGTTGGAATGTTTGTCTCTTTGCTAAAGCATGTTTGCATTTTTAGTGGAGAAAACAACGAGACTTTTTCAAGTCTCACAAGTTATCAAGAACTACGTAGGTCTGAGTTCTTCATTGGAGGATACGTAGGAGCAAAAGCCTCGCTTTTGTCGACCGCACCGCTCTCTGTTACCATGACCCAAGAGCTGGTAGCCTGCGGAGACACCTTACGGTTATCCGCACCTCGAGTGTGATTGATAAGCGGAGACCAAATTTGGTCATTCTGCACCCTTGTATCATCCAGAGGCGGCGGGCCCGATGATACGCGGAGATACCTTACGGTTATCCGCACCCTTTTGTCATCCAGAGGCGGCGGGCCCGATGACAAGCAGAGACCAAGTTTGGTCATTCTGCACCCTTGTATCATCCAGAGGCGGCGGGCCCGATGATACGCGGAGATACCTTACGGTTATCCGCACCCTTTTGTCATCCAGAGGCGGCGGGCCCGATGACAAGCAGAGACCAAGTTTGGTCATTCTGCACCCTTGTATCATCCAGAGGCGGCGGGCCCGATGATATGCGGAGATACCTTACGGTTATCCGCACCCTTTTGTCATCCAGAGGCGGCGGGCCCGATGATACGCGGAGATACCTTACGGTTATCCGCACCCTTTTGTCATCCAGAGGCGGCGGGCCCGATGACAAGCAGAGACCAAGTTTGGTCATTCTGCACCCTTGTATCATCCAGAGGCGGCGGGCCCGATGATACGCGGAGATACCTTACGGTTATCCGCACCCTTTTGTCATCCAGAGGCGGCGGGCCCGATGACAAGCAGAGACCAAATTTGGTCATTCTGCACCCTTGTATCATCCAGAGGCGGCGGGCCCGATGATACGCGGAAATACCCGAGTGGTTATCCGTATAAACATTCTTTTGCTATCTGTAAGACAGAACGCTTGATAGCATGCAGAGGCTGACATAGTCTTCTGCACCTTTTGTTCCTCCGGGAACAACAAGTCATTTACATGCGGAAATTTCATGGTCACCCGCGACTCTCGTCAACCGAGAGGAGCGAAATTAGTGTCATACACTAATTTTCGTCCGGGTACCTTTGCTTGATGACATGCGACCTTTCTTTGGTCCTTGTGAGGTGCTTGGCACCCATCGTTAGGCAATTTGTGAAAATCCGGGAACGACAAGTCATGGTCACCCGCGACTCTCGTCAACCGAGAGGAGCGAAATTAGTGTCATACACTAATTTTCGTCCGGGTACCTTTGCTTGATGACATGCGACCTTTCTTTGGTCCTTGTGAGGTGCTTGGCACCCATCATTAGGCAATTTGTGAAAATCCGGGAACAACAAGTCATTTGCATGTGGGGATTTTATGGTCACCCGCGACTCTCGTCAAATCGAGAGGAACGAAATTAGTGTCTTATCTTTACTTTCCTTTTATCTCCAATAAAAGACAAGTAAAGAGGGGCAACTGTCATACCCTAATTTCGTCCGGGGACCTTTGCTTGATGACATGCGACCTTTCTTTGGTCCTTGTGAGGTGCTTGGCATCCATCATTGGGCAATTTGTGAAATTCCAGGACATGCCGAAAAACCAAAAAAAATATATTGATGCACAATCCGTAAGTTTCCGTGACACACCGGAAATCAAATGGAAGCATCGTTGCATAATTAAGTGAGGTTTCGTAACATTTCGTAAGTCAAAAGGGGGATGATTATGTAATCCGCAAGGTTCCGTAACATTACGGAAAGAAAACAAGTATCGTTACGAGATTCGTAAGTTTCCGTAACTTTACGAAAAAAGAATCACCAAAAAAGGTAAGGGGGTGAACTTATCAAGATAGGGGTGTAAATAGCAATTCAAATCTAGGCCCTTCTAGAACATTTTGGAAGTTGGGTTGCTTAAGGAGGAAGCAACTGGGCGGCAAGCTCCTCCACGTTTTTGAAAAATGGTTTTCGGGGCTTCCGCGGCTTCCGTAATACTTCCGTAAAATTTCCGAAAACCTTGGGTAAGCATATTCCACTTAACATTGGTGAAAGGGAAGAGAAAAAAAGATGAAAATCAAATTCGAAAACAGTTCCGTAAGGCTTCCGTAACTTTTCCGTAAAATACGAAAATGGGGGTGAACTTAGTAATTCGGGTGCGCTTAGAAATCTTCTTCATTAAGTCTTTGGGCGGCAAGCACCTCCCTTTTTTTCTATAAATAGGGGAGGGGGAGCTGTTTCAAAATGTTCAAGACCCCTTTGGCTATGCATTTCGGCTATTTTGGGCAAAAAACACGTTTTCCTGAAGAAAAATCAAGTCAAAGTACTTCCGTAACGCTTCCGTAAGCGATTCTGTGGAAATTCTTCATCGTTCTTCGTCGTTCTTCACCGTTCTTCATCCGTTCTTCGTTCGTTCTTCGTTCTTCAACGGGTAAGTTTTCGAATCCGAGACTTTCAATTCATTTCTTGTTTTGTGTACTTTCACTTTAATTTCGTTTACTTTCAGTTTTTTTTTCTTCCGTTTTTAACGTGCTTTAACCATTTATTTAAGCCGTTTTCTCGTCTAATAAATGATAAAATGAATTTCAACCGATCATTTGTGTTGTAATCTCGTTTAATCACTGTTAAAACGAAATCTAACCGATCGTTCACGCTATAACCTCGGTTAAACCAAAAAAAGTAAAATAATAATAAAATAATCAAAATATCTTGAAAAATAATAATAAAATAATCAAAATATCTTTGAATAAAATAATAAAAAAAATCAATCGGACGTTTTTCTTTGGAAGTTTCCTTGAATGAATTGATTAATAACCAAAGTGAAACTAAGACTAAAATCAACTCACAAATCAAGTTTTTTTCCGAAAAATCACTAAAAACCGTTTTAAGGTCCAACGCCTTAAACGGTCCTCTTTGCTTTTATCGGTTAACATGGACCGTTCAAAAGCATAAAATCAACATGTGACTTTACCGCTTTTGCAAGAACTACGTAGGTCTGATTTCCTCATCGCAATTGAGGATACGTAGGAGCAAAAGCCCCGCTTTTGTCGACCACCCCAAGAGATCGTTAATGGTCCAAATGCCTTAACGTTTCTCTCCTTTCAAAAACAAGAGATCGTTAATGGTCCAATGCCTTAACGTTTCTCTCCTTTCAAAATCAAAAAGACCGTTTAATGGTCCAACACCTTAAATGAC